>NC_142692.1:46296169-46599200 GCF_029641045.1 Salvia hispanica | reverse complement strand
AGGAGTGGTGTTTATGATTGTCAAATGTATTTTTAAGTCTAAAAGACAGATGACACTCGTAATAAAGTTTCGTAGTAATACTAACTAGGGATGTTGAAACGGGTATCCGTGAGTATCCGCACCCGATTTTGCGGGTACCCGAACCCAAAAATTTGTATTTTTACTACCTTCATCCGACAGGTAAGGCATTTCGAGTAATTCCGATACCTGTGTCGGGTTTCCCGCACCCGACATGCCTTATTTTATTTTTCTAAAATCTGATTTATACAATTGTGTTACTGTAAATATAATATAGAGTAAAGGTCAAAATTGGTCCTGAACATATGACCATTTTATCTTTTTGGTATAAACATTATCTTTTGGATTTTTTGGTCTTGAACATATGGAAATTTGATCATTTTGGTCCTCCGTCAACATTTTCGTTAAAAATTAACGGTCAACGGGTTTAATCCCGATTTGACCAAATTAAACTTTTAATTCTGATTTTTTACTCCTTAATTAATTCTTTAATTATTTTAATAAATATATTCTTTTAAAATTAGAATGAATCAATTCAATAACAAAATCAATTCAATGCCGTCGGTGCTACGTCACCACGTGGGCCGGCGACAGCTACGTCACCACGTGGGCCGGCGACAGCTACTCCACGGTGGAGCTCGGCCGCGCCGTCGATGCCAAGGACCCAAACTACGAAGAGCCCGATGAGATCGTCGCGAATTGATTCGAGCGAGCTCTGAATTTTCTGAATTTAGTGTTGATATGTTTTTCTCTCTAATCGTCTCTGTGAATTTAATAAAAATCGTATTTTTTGTGCTCACTGTTGTTCTTGATTTCTCTTCTTTTAGTTAAATTTGGGGATTTTGGTGGTAAAGTCTAATAAATAAAATTGGAGACGAATCAATAGTTGAAAATGCAATTTCTGAATTTTTGATGAATCAATCGTATTTTTACGGCTTGGAGCGATTCCGGCGAGGGGTGAGGATTCGGCGACGGCATCGGTGGGTTTGGAGTCTTCTCGGTTGTGTCGACAGAATTGGGGATTTGTTCTTGTGGGTGAAGAGGAGAGGTTAAGAGAGAGAGTGTCTGACCGATGGTGATGGAGGGAGTAGTAATCTGCCTCCGACAGTCGCCGGTGTGAGGGCGACGGGAGCTGGGCGGAGGAGTCGACGGGTTACCGTTTCTGGAATCAGAAGAAATAAGGGTGGGGAGAGAGAGGGGGGTTCGCCTTGGGATTCTCTAATTTTAAAAGAATATATTTATTAAAATAATTAAAGAATTAATTAGGGAGTAAAAAATCAGAATTAAAAGTTTAATTTGGTCAAAATCGGGATTAAACCCGTTGACCGTTAGTTTTTAACGGAAATGTTGACGGAGGACCAAAATGATCAAATTTCCATATGTTCAGGACCAAAAAAAATCAAAAGATAATGTTTAGGACCAAAAAGGTAAAATGACCATATGTTCTGGACCAATTTTGGTCTTTACTCTATAATATAATAAATACATGTATATTACTACCTCCGTCCCCCAAATTTTGACACAGTTTACTATTTCGGTCCATTTGACACACTTCACTTTTTACCATTTTTGGTAGTGGAACCCATATTCCACTAACTCATTCATACTCACATTTTATTACTCCCTCCGTCCCAGCTAAGATGACACATTCCTTAGTCGACACAGGATTTTATGAGTTATTGGTTAATGTGTTTAATTGGAGAGAGAAAAGGTGAGTGGAAGTATTAAAATAGAGAGAGAAAGAAAGATGAATATTTTAATAGGGGTGAAAAAAGTGGTTGGGTGTATTAATTGGAGAGAAAACGTTTCAAAAAAAAAATGTGTCATCTTAGTTGAGACAAACTAAAAAGGAAAACGTGTCATCTTAAGTGGGACGGAGGGAGTATAAAACTAGTACTAATATTTTAAAAGTAGGACTCACATCCCACCAATTTTTTCAACTCACTTTTTATTACATTTCTTAAAACTCGTGTCGGATCAAAGTGTGTTAAAATTTGGAGGACGAATGTAGTAATATAAAGACTATTAATATATACTATGACCGTACGTGTATTGTAACATAAAATAAGTACTTATATATATGAATCATAGATGTGTGTGTAGAGTGGGTGGAAGGTGTCAAGGTGAGAAGAATAGATTGGAAAGATTTTCACTCACCGAGGGTACTGGCGGCATTGGGTAGAAGGTGTCAAGGTGGAAAGAAATACTGGAGTACTACGAAAAGAGAAGAGAGGGATTATTAAAGAATAAACTCTATATCAAAACTGCTAACACTTAACTAAATAAAAAAAAAACTTAAAATTAAAAAAAAACAAAAAAACTCAAACCTAAAAATATCTGGATTAACAGTCTATCTGGTATACATGATACCCATAGAACCTATTTTTACAATACCCAAACCGGCCCTGTTTTCCACCATCATTGGGTAACGGGTACCCGATACCCGCCGTGTATCGGGTCGTGATTGGAATTACTCGTTATCCGCTGCCTGTTTCGACACCCCTAGTACTAATTTTTTTAACATACTTTATTTTATTTTATATTCCATATTACACGAAATCAAATAATATCTAATCACCAACTAAGTGAGATCCTTTCAATAAATACGTTATATAACTTTTACTAAAAAAACGTGTCATCCCAATATTTACATTATTTTTTGAACTGAAGGAATAGTAGTAAGTACTCCTCAACTTTCTTCAATAATAGAGTAACCTTCTCTCAAAAACAATTAGATTAAAGGACCGTACGGACGGGTGTGTGTAAGTGTGTTCATTTAATTCATTTGTTATTTGTATACCTAAAGATGCTCTGATATGTTAACATTTAAAATATCTGAGTATTACTTGAGTGTTTAGGGAGAAGAAATTAATTCATTAGTGGAAAACAGACGAAATTGCGAACACATGAACAAAATAGACCTACACACAGTACACATTGATATATTACTACATTAATATAAGAATTGACATGTTCACAATATTTATGAGCATTAGGTTCATGTTAGAATTTTCCTCTTTAATCTATTATAGGGAGTAGTAGTTCTTTATAAATTTTGATTACATAAAATTCAAATTTTGATAATTAATGTTATTTCTCTGTTTGAAGTTAAAAGAGTAAAGAATAAATCAAACTTCAATTTTAATTTTATGCATGAGAGTATAAAAGAATTAAAAAAAAAATGTAGTTCAATCTAACCAAACATTCGTTCGTAATTAGCACTAGTCCTCATTTTTACCAACATTTGATTGCCTTATTTTTCTAAATTTTTCAGACAAAAAGTCAAACAAACAGAATGGTGATTCTTAATCGGAACCTAGCTATTGAATGTGGAAAGTTTTAATGCTATACTGCAAACAAGAAAATGAGGCTCATATGAAATGATCCAAAAATCAATTAATCAAAGAGGAATCTAAATTGGAGATTTGACAACACAAAGGGATAATTTAAATAGATCTTAAATAGTCGATAATGGTTGAAAGTTGAAAGTTGAAACTAATATTTGGTCAAAGAGTTAAAAGCCTAAAATATAGTCAATTTTAAATTTTGATAGAAATGACCTTCTAAATCCAAGTAGTTTTTCTTATAGAAACATATTTAGCTGTGCAATACATATAAAATGTCCAGATAAGAGCATCCACAATCGTAAATAGGTTAGCCATAGGCTAGCCTGTTTCTCTTTATGTCATATCACCCAGCACTAAAATTCCTCCTGCCACATCATCAGGACAAACAATTGGACAAGCAATAGGCTAGCCACAGGGTAGCCACATCATCAGCACTATTAAAATAAACAACTAATAAATTTACGGAATTAAACACAAAATGCGGAATTAAACATACGACACATATACGAAAAAATTCATTAATTTCATTAAAATAAAAAAATTACATTTATTAAAAAAAATACCATAATAAAAAAAATACATTAAACCAAAATAACTATCGCCATGAGATCCTCCGCGCCCACAACTCTTCAATTAAATCCTTTTGGAGTTGTATATGCGCATCCACTTGGCGCATGTCGGCATGTGCCTGGAGGCGGCCGGCTTCATCGTGAGGTGCCCCCCTTTGTACATTGGGAGTGGCCACGTCGTGGCTTGGACCGGCTTCATCGTCGTTGACCCAATTAGTCAGTTGTACACCTTCATCTTCGACTATCATGTTGTGCATGATAATACAGGCGTACATTATAGAAGCAATGCAGCCGACATCCCACAAACGCGTTGGACCCTTAATTGCCGCCTATCAAGCCTGGAGCACACCAAATGCGTGCTCCACGTGTGACATCTCTAACCCGGAACATGCATCATTTTGCATGTTAACATATTTATTATTGTTAGTTATATGTGTCTTAGTATTTTAAGTGGATACCATCGATAGTAGTAGTTAATGTTGTGATTCTTTAAAGATTTAAAATAATAATAATAATAATAATAATAAATAAATAAATATAAATAAAAATAAAAATAGTTACATATATTATGTAATATTGCTTTAAATACTAAGTTTTTAATTTAAATGCATGTACGTGTAATAGTGTGTGCATGTGTAATAATGTCAATATGTGCATGGAAATATAATATATATAAGTATACTATTCAGTTATATATAGTAAAATATAATTTCATGTATGTGCATGGGATCTAATAGTAAGAAATAGTAAGGATAGGGAAATAAAAGAAAGTAATTCTTTGTATTAATTTAGCTTATGACGTAAGATTGGTGATAGATACGTGTCACTCCCATATCACTTGATAATTAAAGTAGTATAACCTAAGCTACTACCTAGTAAGTCGGCTAATTTATTTTAAAAGCAAATGTATATATATTGAAAGATAAGGAGTCCGAAGAGGTTAAACTAAGTAGAGAAAGAGAGAGCTCCTGCACATTTGAATTTTTGAGAGGTAAATTTAGAGGATTAATCTAATGAGTAGTCATATGGGGAAAGTGCCCCTTAAGTATATAACTAGAGAACAAATCACAGCCATAAGATCAAAAAAATTAAGGGCTAGTTTTAACACATGAGATTTTCGAATTTGAAGGAGAAATCAATTCACTCTATCACAGATTTACTTCACTATACAAGGTGGGGGTATAATAGACATTTCACTAAATTGCAGAATTCATCTCCCACCATCACTGCTCTTCCCGTCGCCTCCATCCATCGTCGCCGTCGCTTCCATCCACCGTCGCCATCGCTTCCATCCATCGTTGCTGCAATCGCCGTCGCCTCCATCCATAGTCGAACAATGAATCCAAATGAGAAAGATTTTTCAAAATGTAAGTTGTTCTACTAGTTACTGATTTAGATTTCTCATTCTTATTTAGATTTAGTTTTGAGAATTCTGCAAATTCTAACGCCGAGAGTGTTTAATAAGTGAGATATGCAGTAGTTTATTATGGAATCCAAATTGAACAGAACAGATGTTAGCTTACAGTTAATTACTACAGTTAACTACTTCTATGTTTTGTGTAGGTTTTGATCGACAGAAAAAAAGAAAAACAACAACCGTAGACTCTGATCGTGAGTAACAACTACATGCTCTGTTTTTCATTTAGTGAATTATTACATTATTAGAGTGAAGTGTTTGTGATCTATGCTTATTGTGCTCTGTTTTTTCATTGGTTTGAAGTAAAACAGTGTTAGAGTGAAGTGTCTGTGATCTATGCTTGTAGTGCTTTGTTTTTCCATTTCAGTGAAGTAAAACATGGTTAGAGTGAAGTATTCCAGTGTTAGAGTGAAGTGTCTGTGATCTATGCTTGTAGTGCTTTGTTTTTCCATTTCAGTGAAGTAAAACATGGTTAGAGTGAAGTATTCCAGTGTTAGAGTGAAGTGTCTGTGATCTATGCTTGCAGTGTTTTGTTTTTCCATTTCAGTGAAGTAAAACATGGTTAGAGTGAAGTATTCCAGTGTTAGAGTGAAGTGTCTGTGATCTATGCTTGTAGTGCTTTGTTTTTCCATTTCAGTGAAGTAAAACATGGTTAGAGTGAAGTATTCCAGTGTTAGAGTGAAGTGTCTGTGATCTATGCTTGTAGTGCTTTGTTTTTTCCATTTCAGTGAAGTAAAACATGGTTAGAGTGAAGTATTCCAGTGTTAGAGTGAAGTGTTTGTCATTCATGCTTAAAGTGCTTTGTTTTTTCATTTCAGTGAAGTAAAACTTGCTTAGAGTGAAGTATATCATGGTTAGAGTGAAGTGTTCCATGGTTAGAGTGAAGTGTTCATTCATGCTTAAAGTGCTTTGTTTTTCCATTTCAGTGAAGTAAAACTTGCTTAGAGTGAAGTATTCTATGGTTAGAGTGAAGTGTCTGTCATCCATGCTTATATTGAAAAACAAATTCATGAGATAGAAAAATCAACTCTTGCGATGGAATGCTGAATTAGCATATCATGAAATCGACTATTAGCGTTGGAGAAATTAGCTCTGCGATGAAAATTGATATAACAGATCGTGAAATTAACAATTGACGATGGATAAATCAGCTCTTGCGAGAAAATTGATATAGCAGTTCATGAAATCAACAATTAAGATGAGGAAATTAACTCTTGAGATGAATATTTTGCGAGATGTGATTGTTGAACATGAGCCCTAATTTTACTTTCACTGCGAAATCGAGCAAGTTTTCCCCTCATTTCCACCGATAATCTGAAAATCGCGGTTATTTGCAGTGTAATCCTAATTTTGAGCCCTAATTTTACTTTTACTGTGAAATCGAGCAAGTTTTTCCCTCATTTCCATCGATAATTTGAGAATCGAGCTGTGCGGTTACTTGCAGGTCGAAGTATGAGCACTAAATGTGAAATTCCGGCGACGGCCGATTCATCCTCGCCGCCGTGGATCGAGCTGCCTGCAGATGTGACCGGCAACATTCTCAAGAGGTTGGGGGCGGAGGAGAAGCTGTGCAGCGCGCAGCAAGTGTGTGCAACCTGGTGGAACGTTTGCAAGGATCGGTGGCGGAGCGAAGGACGGCGTCGCCGAAAATCTGGATGATTTTGTTGCAGCAAGATCTGGAATTAGCGTGAATCTTCCATAGAATATGGTTTCCAAAAATGCCCTTGTTAATTACTTTTTAATTAAAATATGTAAAAATAGTTAAGCCATAAGATTAATTTTAAGTATTAAGATATGTGGCTGAGATTTGTTCTCTAGTTATACACTTAACATTAGTTAAACATTGATCACTCCTCTTAATCAAATTATGTACTTTTCTAGCATATTATGAATTATTTGAAAACTTTTCTAGCATATTAGGTGCGTATATATATATGTATCGATATTTAGTGAATGAGTTATATGGAAGGTATATTTTTAAATTAAGCAAGTCTAGTTAGCAATTGTTATCTATAATCATTTAATACCATACGCTTATTTAATGTTATACTATACACATGGGTTATCCAATAATGAAGCATAACTACAATTTGAGCTTATTTCTCAAATCTAAGTACATAACGATTTTTTTCCCGAAAGTTTTATGATGAATAATTAAGCTTATATATATAAAGTATATTAAATGATATAGGTTAAAAGCTTAATTATTACTATGCGCATCATGTTGTACATATTCTCTTACTGAGAATTAAATAAGTTCTTAATAGAATAGGATTTAAGCTTGATAGAGATATTAAAATACTATGTATTTTATTATATATATATATATATATATATATATATATATAGGATCAAGGAGCGTAGATCAAGAAACAGGGATAAGGGCACGACCTGATTATCTCTCTTAATCAGGTGTGTATAAATCACACTTTTAATTTTACATATTTTACGTGATTGATTGCTACGTGTTAAATTGAAGTGAATATTTGAATTATATGATGTGACTTGAAATGGTTATATGTTATTTGATATTGATGGTGTACAATGATGTGAAAATGTGATTTGTTCAATGAATATATTTATCTATAGTATTGGAGTTAATTGATGGAATATATGAATATGAAATTAGTGCAATGGATATGTTTGATATATGGTATTGGAATCATTCGAATCATGGGATTAAAGAGGATATGTGACTGTCTTGCTCTGGAGCTGATATACAATGGCAATGGACCTACGGGTCATACACAATGGCAAAAGACCTATGGGTCATATACAATGATAATAGACATACGGGTCAATACAAAGAGCAAAGAGGGGCCTTCGTGGAAAGGTCAAAATGCAAAGAGGGGCCTTCGTGGAAAGGTCAAATAATTAAAAGGGACCTGCAGGTCGTATACAATGGAAATCCCGGGCAGATACCAAGCTTGATCTGTCACAGAATATTAAAAGGATCATAGAGGCATATGCATATGAATATTAAATTGTTCATGATATTTATTACTTCTGGTGATATATTTTGGTGAAAGAATGTGTTTGATATTGGTGTGTGAAATTAAAGGTAAGATTTATATACATTGAGTTGTGGCTCATATAAACCACTATTATTTTTCAGGAATAAGATATCAATAAAGCTTTTGGTTGACGTGAGTCGTAGGAACTGCACGTATCATCAGGTTCGGCGGCTGACGCGTTTTGGCAACCTTCTCCTCCTCATCATTTTTGCATGTAGATAAACGTGTAGTATATAGAGTAGTGAGAGAGTCCCACTACGGTTTAGAATATTTTGCAATATGTTCTTGATAAATGTTGGATTTTGAAATTATACAATATATGTGTTTTCGAAGTAGACGTGTGAATTATTTCTTTTTAAAAATTTGAATTTATTTATAGTAAGTGCATACGTCATAAGGGTTGAGGTGTGACACCACGTCCTTGCGCGCCGACTCCTGTCGTTCCGCAAAGTAGGCCTTCCTGTCCTCATTTGTGCATCTGATCGTCTTCACAAAGACGGGCTACCTAGGGTATTTTCCATCCGCCAAGTAGTAGCCCATATCATGTCGGTTGCCGTTGACGACAAAACTGATGGCCGGACCGACCCCCTGGCACTGCTCGTTGAAAAGGGGCGACGAGTTGAGGACGTTTAGGTCGTTGTTCGACCCGTCTACCCCAAAATACGCGTGCCAAATCCACAGCCAGTAATCAGCTACGGCCTCGAGGATCATCGTGGGATTATTCCCTTGTAGCCGGTGGTGTAGAACCCCTTCCAGGCAGCGGGACAGTTCTTCCACTCCCAATGCATACAATCTATGCTGCCTAACATTCCCGGGAACCCATGCTTCTCCCTGTGCATCTGCAACAGATCCTTACAGTCTTGAGGGTTAGGGCTTCGAAGATACTGTTCCCCGAATATTTCGACGACGCCCTCACAGAAAGTCTTCAGACACTTCAGGCACTCGTCTCACCTATGTGGAGGTACTCGTCCCACATGTTTGCCGCCCCTCCGTAGGCCAACTGCCTGATTGCCGCAGTGCACTTTTGAATAGGGATGTGGCCGGGTCTGCCAGCCGCATCGTGCCTGAAGCGGAAACACATATATCGACGCTCCAAAGCGTCAACGATACGCATAAACAGCTCCCTGCGCATCCTAAAACGCCGCTTGAACATGTTGGCGTTAAACTGCGGTCGCTCTGCGAAGTAGTCGTCATATAGCCGCTGATGTGCAGCTGCGTGATCCCGAGGAATCACTGCTCGGCGGTGGACCACGGGTGGAGGTCGAGGTACCGCCGGCTGCATAACCCTTTGTAGCAGCCGGTCTATCTCACCCTCCGTATAGGCCTCCAATGCTTCGTCCATTTCCCGTTCGTACTCCTCATCACTACTACCACTACTACCACCCGCGTTACTCATTTCGCGTTGTTATTCTTGTACAGAAATTAAGAGAGAGAGAAAACTCGTTAAAACAAGCGGTGTGATTGAAAATGACGTGAAAATCGCGTTTATATAGTGTTTCGAAAATTTAATAATAATAAAAAAATTGCGCTGGCTGATCGCTCGCCGATTGCTATAGTTCAGCGAGAGGACCGGCTAGCGTCGGGTATCGGCTAGCCGGTCGCTCGCCTATTACTGTGGATGCTCTAAGCTGATTTGGCTCGGTTTGATTTACCGTATGTGTGGATCAGATCGGCTTGCATGGACTGGGTTAGATTGAACATGCCCCGATCGAATGTTTTAAATATTAATCACTTTTATTTGCAACAAAATATTGTAAATCGTTCTTTAAATTATGGATAAATCCAAAATAATAAAACGATTTTTTAAATAATAGACAAGGGAAGTACTCCCTCCGTTCATGAAATGTTGTTCATATTTGTCAGTTGGTCGTCCGTGAAATGGTGTCCACTTTGTTTATTTTTTTTTTTGGTAAATGGACCTCACTTTCCTCTAACTCTTTACTCTAACTTTTTATTAAATTTTTAACTTTTTATTAATAAAATTAACATATATAGATGTGGGACTTTTATTTCTTCAACTTTTTCAACTCATTTTTTCTTTAAATTTGCGCTGTGCTTAGTTAAACTTGAACAATATTTCATGGATATAAGGATAGAGAGAGTGCTAAATTGGAACAATATTTCATGGATATAAGGATAGAGAGAGTGCTAAATTGCTAATCTATCTCACTCATCCCACTGTTTGAGAAAATGTTGATTGGGGAAACATGTGTAGAACCTTGATGCAAAGCGCAGTATAAACCTTGTTTCACATAAAGGGCAAATACTTTAGTGTCACAAGTTAGAAGCCGCATTGCAAGAATTAATCCGCAATTTAGCGTGGGGTCCACATCCCATTGTGCGCGTGCATACATAGGGATCCGGCGTCGGTATCGCTATTTACGAGGATGTTGGAACTTACTCCTCTCTGGAATTTGTCCTACTGTATACTTACATATTTCCAACACCGTTGACCGTACGTAACTTCAAATGCCTACATTGCATAATTCTTTTATAACTATTACATTATAAATTTAATTGAAAATGATGTATGCAATTAATTAGTAAATAAAATACTTATAAATACTACATCGATTATAAAAAACAATCCTGAAAAATGATTAAGAACGTAAAAGTTAAATACTCCTATATGAAATATAACAAAAGAAATCCTAATAAAGGAAAAAGGATTCTAACATGGCGGCTAGAAACAGACGTATACTAAAATTGGAATCTGAGAAGAAATAAAAGAGATTAATATGTGTAGCTAGCATATGAAATCTCTAGAGATAATATGTCAATCATAGTAGTATGTATTATTTGCTGCAAAGATGAAATATCGTATTACTAGTATTAGATTTGTTTTCAAAATATAAAAATTAAATTTTATTATTATCTTAATAAACAAATGGTAAATTATCTATGTATGATTACTAGTACAAAATTCACTATCAATAAAACAATAAAAAGTAGAAAATTAATAACATAGCAATCTCTATTTTCTAAACCCTTTGTACCAATTATAAACAAGTACGTTAGTAATGAAAAGTAGTGCATGTCGAAACGTCAAACTTATATGAATTGTCACTACTGTGGTTGGACTTTTTATATTTATGTGCAAAATTGCAAACATAATAAAACAAGGTTGAAAAACAAAGAGAGGAACCTGCCTTCAATAAATTATCATCTTGGTCAGAGAATCAATATTAAATATTATGCGTGTGTTTTTAAATTTGTCTGTAAAATCTGACTCATGTGAATGTCAGTTTCATGTCCACATTTGGTGCATTAATGAAAAAAATAAACTTTCATACGGATTAAAATTTTTGTATCTCTTTATTTTCTTTCCGAATAATAATATTGAATGAATGATGATCAGTTTAATAGCCATACTAATGAGAAAAAAGTATAAGGAAAAAGGAATCTTTGCGGTAGTACAAAAGTAAGATATAAAGCAAACATAAAAAGAAAATTGATGAAGTTTTAAGAAACATGCTTAATTAGTACTCCCTCCGTTCCATAGTAATGGAGGCGTTTCTTTTTGGCACACGAAGATTAAGAAAAAAATTATATAAGGTGAGTTAAGATAAATGGAGAATAAAGTGGAAAATGAAAAAGGTAGTGAGATGAAGAGAGAAAAAAGTATAAAAGAGAGTAAAATAAGTGTGGAAAAATGTGTTGACTTTTACTAAGAAAAATGACTCTGTTATTATGGAATGTACAAAAATAGTAAAATGACTCCATTATTATAGAACGGAGGGAGCACGTGAATTAGTATACGAGTCAATCCTATTTCATCCAACCGTTTTCCACTAACACCGTATAGTTTTGACCATTAACATCATGAGATAAAGGAAGTAAACCATTTTATCACAGCAATTACATATTGTGTTACAATAGCAAAACAATTATACCACTCCTTCCCGTCCCTTAAAATTTGCACCATTTGGTTCGACATCAGTTTTGAAAAATGTAATAAAAAATGAATTTAAAAAGTTAATGACACGTGTGTTTTACTTTTATATAGTACTTATTAGTTTTAAAATAAAAAGTGATAAGTGAGAATGAGTTAGTGAAATGTAGGACTTACTATCAAAAATAGTAAAAGTGACAAATTTTTAGGAATGGACGAAAAAAGAAAATAAGTGACAAATTTTTAGGAACAAAGGGAATATATATATTGCAATCATTTCATCCAATTGGATATTTTTGCTACGTTATAAAAGTCATATTCAAACTATAAAGTGAATCCAATTTTGTAGTACGATAGTAGCTTTTTAAAAGATTGTCAATAAGGATTTCTTATTTATTTTCGTAATGACTAGATCCTTGATTTATTGGATGATTATTAATTAAATTGTGTTTCAACATTGAGTCTAATTCATAGTCTATATAACTCTCAATCATGAACATAAAAATTGGAGATATTGACACTTAGTATTATGTACTAATTTTTTTAAATTTTATTTTTTTTGATGAACTTTGAATTTAAATAGTTGTTAAATTTTTTCCACCATCGAAAAAATTCGGCTACATTTAATTTATTATTACTATCACATCAGATATGATTATCCATCTCATTTTAATGTAGTTAGAATTTATTGCCGGTAGAAAAAAACAAATTTTTAAAAGAGGGAACATCTTTTTAGGTCCACGAACTTTGACAAAGTATCATTTTAGATCCGTGAACTTTAAAAATATCATTTTAGGTCCATCAACCATAGGTTAATATCATTTGAGGTATTTTGAACTTTTTCTAGACAAAAATGCCCTTAAGGCCTTCAAAGAGCAATTTGGACAATTCTTTGGCCACTCATTTTGCGTAGAGACCTATAGTCCAACAATTTTTAACGGCAAATTTTTATATTTAGATTCAATTTGGATAGTAATTATTCTCCATTCTGAAATTCATATAAATAATACTCCGAATGACAATCCAAATTAATAGCTATCTAATTTCAAAACAAATAAACTAAATATAATTCACAAATCACCTATAGTAAGCTCTTAAAATGCAGTTTAGATTGAAAAATAAAATAAAGTATCAAGTCCCAATTCACTATCCCTAAATAATTGGTCATCTAATAATTGAAAAATTCTTTTACGGAAAATTTTAATTATATTTAAATTCAATTTGGATGGTGATTGAATTAAATAGTAGTAAAAAAAATTGTTGGACTCTAGGTCTTTGACGCAAGATGAGTGGTGAAAGATTTGTCCAAATTGCCCTTTGAAGGCCTTGAGGGCATTTTCGTATGAAAAAAGTTCAAAATACCTAAAATGATATTTTCAAAGTTCACGAACCTAAAATGATAATTTGGCAAAATTCATAGACCTAAAAAAATGTTCCTTCTTTTTAAAATATTTCACAATATTAGTCACCATTATCCCTACAAATTACTAACATAGATTGTATGGCAAAATATATTTTCCTCGTATACCCTGTAAAAAGCAAGTACTCCCTCCGTCTCGCTTTAGCAGTCTCATTGACTTTTCTGCCATTTTTTTGTAAAAATGATAAAAAATAGCTAAAGTGGAGAAATTGTAACGTAAGAGAGACAATAATGTAGATAAGACTTTTCTCTATATTATTCTCTCTCTTAATTTACCATTTCTCCTCTTTAAATATTTTTTTATCATTTTTACAAAAAGATGACAAAAAAGTCAATAGGACTGCTAAAGCGGGACGGAGGGAGTAGTTTATAGTCACCATAAAATTAATTTGATGAATTACAATTCCCAATCAATAAAGGTCCATCATAATTTGATGTTACATTCATTGTCTTCCTTTAATACAAGTAAAAGGAGTAATTAAGTGGAGTACTAGCTAATTATATCAGCAAATCTAAAGGGTACCAATAACATGGCCCAGATTAATTAATATTATCATGATTCATGAGTATGGTAAAAATAATTCAGCTAATGATGTTAATAGTTGAAAACAATACAAAGTCTCATCATTATCATGAGCTAGTGCTTTTGTTGTCCTACACAGAATATAATATTCCAAATTATTGCAAAAAGTAAAATCAAATGATTAAATTAGTGGTGAGATTAATGATTAATTCGGTTTTATCTATGAGTAAAAGATCACTAACAATTACTCCTATAAGCAATCAATAGACGCAGCATGTTTTGACCCCCATTGACCGTGGCATGAAAATTAAACGATCACCTTTTTGTTTTGACATGCAAATATAGTCAGTCTTATAGGTAACACTGCATACTAAATAATTATTTATTATATGATTTTTCACTATAGGTTTATGATTATTTTAATCAGAGAATGTCGAGCCTTTGTCTTTTCTTATGATCACATTAGTCACACCAAAATTGCAGACATGCAAGTGACAAAATCAAACTGTATACTGTTATCTATTTTTATTTTTATTTATCTATTAGTAACGTGTCTATTTTATTTATAGACACTACTTAACAAATTAATTCCATTTATTATCACCGATCTATAAAATAATGTAAAACTTTTTTCCGATCACAAATACTCAACCAAAATGATTAAAACTTATCCAATCAAATATTAGAAAATTTATAAATACTAATTATACTTAACTAAAATCTTTTTAACTTCCCTAATTTCAATAATTGGGATGTAAATGTCCGCAACTCCGCATCAATATTTTTATGAACAATCAAATGATCTAGATAAATTTGGGGAAAAAAAAGAAAGAAAAGAAACCATAATAAGTTGGGAAGAAATAAAGGGAATAAAAACATATAAAAAGTGGGACCCAATTATACAAGCATGTTAATAATTGAAAGTGAAAGAGGCAAAAATAGGCGTGGCGAAAGAGGGGAACACCGCAACAGAGTTCAATGTAGGGTTGTAAGGAGACACATTCATATATGTATGAGACGCCATCTTGTCTATTTCTATTTTGTGGGCCGATATTTTTGGCTTTTTTCATAAAATATATAGAAATATGCAAAAGGGCTTTCTCTTTCGAAAAATTTCCCACTCTCCCACTATGAGGTATAGTTAATTAATTATTAATTGATTTGATGGTGTGTTAGTACTTAATAGTGGAATCATTGATATGCTCCTAATTTAACGGGACATACTGTTAAATCTAATGCTAGATCAACTAATTAGGTTTGTTGGATAGTTGAGGTAGGAATGGTCAAGAAAGTGGTTCATTAGTGAATAACAATACCAAATTAAAATACAAGTTTACTATGACCTTTTAGATTCACAAATGTACATTTCTTTTGATGTATAGTGTATACTAGTACTAGTATTAAAATATGTGTTTAGTTGGCCGATTGTTTTTTTTTTTAATAAACTCCTATATAAAAGAGGAAATTATAAATAATGTTAAGAAGGCTCAAACTCAGCACCTCATCATCATACAATAATGTCTAAGCACCTTGCCGCTAGGATAAAAGCTCCGGACTAGTTGGCCGAAAAAGTTGGGTGTGTTTAGTTTGCATCAAAATTAATGCATCCAAGATCAAACACGTAGTACTAACATTTTGTTTGTTTTGATTCAATAAGAACATCCAAAGCATTTTAAGATACTATAGTTCAAATAAAACCAAAATTTAATATCGGTTTAACAGAATTACTTTAGGTTGCTATCAATCATGTGTCATGCATTCTTTATACCAAATTTATTTACTTTATGGGGTAATACCGTGGTAGATTTTTTAGCCACTTTATTAAACATACATTTTAGGTAACCACTATCACAAAAGAGAGAGCATATATAACTGTAAATAAAATGAATGACAATATCACATGCTTAAAATTTTAGAAAAATGCTAATTGGTTCAACAAACAGAATTTGATCTAACAATTCTGTTACAAATGAGAATGACAAATAAGCACTAAAAATCAACACATACAATCTATGAAAAAACATAAACAAATAAAAAGAATATTGAACATTCAAAATTGCAACTTTGCCAAAACAAAATCACATAGGTTTAACTAATTATTAAAAGTAAATAGAGACCCAAAAGCCCATAAGTTTCAACTTAGCCCAATATTCGAAATTAAAAGTATATTATTGGGCTTGGCCCATATATGACCCGACTCAAATTTGAAATCATAATCCAATCAAGAGAGGACTGAAATTAGGGTTCTTGCCAAAACCCTAAACCCAAATCAGTACCAATTGAACCCAATTTCCTCTACAAAGCTCGTGATTCTCGTTGATATTCAATTCAATGGCGGGACTGGAAGTGTGCGAGGCGAATTTGGTAGTTTACCTTCACCCCTCCAAGGAAAACTGCGCTAGCGACGCCATTCTCAGTGAGCTTAGCACTCTGCTATTCACGTAAGTTTCAATATGACCTGAATTGTGTTTCTGTAGTCCCTCGAAGTTTTCGTACAGGTTTTATGGAGAGTATGTTTGCTGTTAGGTTGATTATTTGCTCTGGCATTGCAATTCTTCCTTTTTTCTTTTTTTTTTCTCCTTTTTGTGCTGTTGATTGGGTTAGTTTGGAAGAGCTTTGTTGCAAGTTAGAGGTTTTTCCTTTTCTATAGGTATAATGAGACTTTTGGTGGAGTGGTATTGGCATATGATCCGAGTATTCGTTCTAATTTGGCAAAACTTGTGCCCGGAACTTTTCCATGTTTTGGCGTGCAATTAAAGGCTAAGCTGTTGCTTTTCAATCCGAAGCCCGACATGGTTTTAGGTAATATGTCTACCTGTGGTGTATCAAGTAGAGTTACAGTAATGTTCAAAAAACAAGATTATATAAGTAAAATAGATGAATTTAATTGATTTGAATCTTTTTCTTTCTCTATTTCAGAGGGGGAGGTGGTTAAACTCACTCCTAATTCGGATCATGCTGTGGTTCTTGGTTTCTCTTCTGCTGTAATAGCAGATGACGATATTCGTGATGAATTCAAGTATAAAATTGTAAGTGTGTGGTCTTGAAAAAGATGATAGATATTGTTGTGTTTGAAGATGCTTACAATCGTTTTACTGCAGAAAGGCGGAGAAGAAGTGTATGTTAGTCGAACACACAGGAAACATAAGATAAAAGTTGGGACCATTGTACGTTTTTCCATGAAGAGGTGAACTGCAAACCCATCTTTGTGATTTGGATTCTATTGCTTCCCCCAACATTTGGCTTCTATACGTAATACTCCATTATAGTTGTCGAGAGGAGCTTTTGCTTAATTAATTCTTGTAATATATTTGATTGACTTTATCCAGTCATAGGCTTCCATATTCGGCCTTCATCGAATACAGGAACATGAGACATTGATCTTTCTTGCAAAGTTGTTTGAGGGGTTCTTTCGACTTTGTTAAATTAATTCGTCTGCATTTTTATACAGCTTTGATAAAGAGATACTTCACATATCAGGGTCTTTGCTTGCTCCCCATACAGGAGGTGTTCGATGGTTGGATAAAAACTTAGAAGAATGGTCTCGAGCTGACAGGTTCATCTCAACATCTCAATGATAGAAAGCTTATCTAGAGTACTTAAAGTATTTTCTTACATCCATCAATATCCTTGAAATGATGCTGCAGTACTGCAACAAAGAGGAACACCGATGATAGGAAATTAGAGAATGATACATTGACGACCTATGTGGAAACATCTGTGAAATCTGATGAGCAGATTGAGAAACCAAAGAAAAAAAGAAGACAACATACTTGAAGTGTGATGGAAAGACAGACATGCATGATTCAAATACTTAGATACGTAAGTAGTTCTTTGTCTGGAAACTTGTGACCATTATTATGTTGTTCTGTTCTAGTCCTTGTGATCTGATCCTTGGATCAATGTTCTTCCATTCTTAACTTAATTCAGCTTGTTATCACCATTTTACAAATGATTCTTAACAATGCTGAATGTACTCATAATCGGTTAGAGTGTGATGCCACTTATCCAGAATGTTCAGTTGCTTGGTCATGGC
Organism: Salvia hispanica; assembly: GCF_029641045.1. Classification (NCBI taxonomy): domain Eukaryota; kingdom Viridiplantae; phylum Streptophyta; class Magnoliopsida; order Lamiales; family Lamiaceae; genus Salvia; species Salvia hispanica. Next base: position 46,580,964 of record NC_142692.1, on the reverse strand, counting down.
TTCTCATAATCTGAATTTAGTTTGTCTAAGAGATGATGTTCCGAACATTCTTAAATTTATTTATTTTCTATATCAACAATAGGGGGTCTCCTTTTTGGAGTTAGATTCATCTTTCCTCTGATATGCAGTTTCAAATTACTGTGTAGCCTTAAATAGTCTCTTTCCAGGGCACCTAAGGCCCATCTGGTTTTCAACATCTTGATTGCTAAACCTCATCTTGAAGTTTGTTTTTCCTTTTATCTTAACCATACACACATATGCTACAAAACAGGTTTTGATGAGAGAAAAGCATCCCAATGGACGTCCTTGCCGCCATATAATTTTCTGAATGAAGACAAGTGATCATCATACTGGGTTTTGGTGCTGGCAACTATACCGGTTTTGATCATTGTCTATCCTTGGGTCCAATGTAGATTCTTTCATCTTTCCATAAGCGAAGTAGACCTTTGTCAATCAATGTCAGCTGTAGCATTGCTAAGCTACTAAGATTACATTTTTGGCATTTATGGTGCATCATATATTAAGAGAATCGTGCAAAATGTAATACCATTACTGCTTGTCATATACGAAATTCGAAATGAACATTCACTTTCTCTGTAACCAACAGCATAAGCCCTGAATAGTTACTGGCTTATATCCTTGTTAGCATAATCTTTGCATTTCTTTGTACTAGGTAGGGCACATGAGGGCTTGATTTTTTTCGAGATGTAATGTACTAATGTTTATAACCATTTGTTCGATTTCTATTTGGAAATGATTTTGTAGATCAGGTATGACTACTTCTCTTTTGCTTTTGCTGAAGAATCCTTTTCAAATCCAGCTATTTTGGGGCCACTACATCTAGTGGATTTAGCAGTTAGTGATTGATTGGGAATATGTGAGGCTACATTGTATGCATATTGCACAAAATCTTTGAGCATTAGGTGATGCAAGTGTAGCCTAGCTCCTTTATGGGACAGATGTCAAAATTCAATAGTGTTTTACTATACAACAAATTTGAATTATTATGCCATGGGAGAATCAGATGCATGATATCTTGTTATTTATTGAATTACAGCGATGGAGCTATGATTTGGTTATGATTGGAGTGCCATGCTTATTTGAGCATAAATTCGAATATGAGAATTTATGACAGCTGAACCACAAATCTGAGTAGGATCTTGATTCTTGATCTACTTTGGTAAGGCGGCCTCATCATTTTAATACTCCATAATATCTATATGAAAATGATAGGGGCTGACAAAATCAGTATGGCAAAACGATCTAAACTACCCCCAAATTATTAGCATGAGTACCTTAAAGTCTTTAACTGTTACTCCACCCTCGTAATTAGATTATTAAAAAAGTGATTTAAGTATTATCAATATAAAATGAGGTTCATCTCATTAGATAAAAAAAGTTGCCCAAACAGAAATGTCTATTTATGGGATGAACCAAAATCACATAAGTAGTCAACTTTCATGGGATTATATCATTAATATCCAAATAATAACCAAACTTCTAATATTATTTCGTAAATATTTCATTCATTGAGTATTAACTATTAAGTGACGCAACTGTTATTGTTCACTCGGAGTTGAACTTCATGAAAAAGAGTTGATACAAATTAATCATTATATTAATAGGATGATTTTATTAATACTACACGACAGTTTACGAGACATGTAAATAGTTCGAGTCATTTTAGATTAGTTTCACAATTTATATATTCTTCACATGAGTGTTCAATGTGAGAGCAGTGTTGGACCCCGGCTGCCATGAGAACCAGAAAATTTCATTAAATTCGGTCTTTTTAGATGTAGCCGACTCCATAGTGCAATAACTCTGCTCTAATATTTTGGTGTTGGGCTTCACTTTCGTGCTTCATTGCTGACTATAGCTGTTGCAACGCCTCAACATTTCAATGTTAGCGATGACCTTCTTCATTGTGTTTGAGATCACGAGTTCTATTTCCTGGATCCAGGATTAATAAAGAGGGAGATGGAGTATAGAAGTATGATATGTGAGGTAGGTAAATGATGGTGTGAGTTGCATCTTCCTCCCATGTGCAGGATTGAATATAATAAGAATAGAAAACAGAGATGGTTGTGGAACTATTTGCCGTCTAATAAGGACCGCTAACATGTCTTCCCTTTTTATTATACTCATATGTAACAAGTAACAACAACTCTTCTCATATCATTCTTATATCTCTACATATAATATTGTTCATTTTATTGTCATAAAATGTGTGCAGTAGTTTGGGTCGAATATTTGTTTGGTTTACCACCATTACGAATTATAGCTTTAACCTACTTGTATTACTATATCCATTTTTGTAATGGTTTTGTAATCTAATCGGTAACTTTCTCCCATAATCAAATACTACTACCAAACATTTTAATATTTTTGTTGTAATTTGTGTAAATTTGAATGTTGCGCACACTTAGCACATAGAGATTATTTATCATTGAAGCATGGTGAAATGGTAAGTTTGGCATCAAATTACATTGAACTCTGCAGTGGGAATTTTGGATACTTGTTTGAGAGTTCATTTATACTCAACATATATGGTGTATATTATACTTTATATGAAATAATTACTTTAATCAATTCTATATACATTTTGTATTTAGTGATTCTTGTGCTCACATAGATTCAGTACTTCCTAGTAAACATAGACAAAAAAATACTATATTGTGGTATCAGTATCATTGAGGCAGGATAGTAGCATAACTAAAGGCAAGTAATAATATCATTGTGGTAACTATATGTCTATATGTATTTGCATGAATCTCACAATCATTGTTCCATCTCTATAAGTAAGATTATCCCAATAATTTGTCTCAACCAGAGGCAATCATCATATCATAATCTAAAAATAAAACAACACTAATCAGTAATCATAATTAAGGCGTCAACGTCATAACCGCCATTATCATTTCACACTGCTCATACTTTATGAAAATTAATGTTTTATAATGGCACTTTAAGATCACTGTGCCGCCTCATTATCACCAACAGGATATCATCACTGGATATATATATACATATATTTACGCAAAAAAATTAAAAAACTTGAGGTTAATTAGCTTAATTATTTAGAGTGATGATTCGTCTTATTCGATCCTTGCAATATATATGTCCTTTCAAAACATGAAGAGTTAATTTTCTACTCGTCAGAAATAAGATAAATAATGAATCGATTATTAACATTGGATATAGAATAACTTTAAAATATTGGGTTAACTATCCAATATTTTGATATACCTACAAATTAGCAAAGACATTAGTGACTAGACCACTTGTATTTCACGTGTAGATTTCGATAATGGTGAATTCAACAATTGGTCTAATGTTTGTCATTGATATTGATTGGTGTGATTACTTCATTAAAGAAAAATATAATACTCATTCCATTCTATTATTAGTGTTGGAACATTTGTTTTGGATACAGAAATTAAGAAAAAAAATGTTTAGCTAGTGAGTTAAGTGGAGTGGAAAAAAGTATATGAGAAAATAAAATAGACAAACAATAAGATAAAAATAAGAAAGAGAATAAAGTATGACAAAATAAAATAGACAAACAATTAGATAAAAATAAGAAAGAGGATAAAGCATGAGAAAATAAGTAAAAGAAAATAAAATGACCCAATTAATCAACCAAAAAGAAATAGTATATGACCCAACAATGGGAAGAAAAGGTAGAGGGCAAAAACGTGTGCATGCAAGTGGTATTAGTGATTAGTGGGTGGTATGGGATTGATTGGGAGCCCAGCTGCATGTAAAGTGATGGTAACCCAAAAATTGTACGGATTTATCGGGAACGAATATAATTCTCTGAGATAGTTTGGTGGGAATGATAAAGGTATTAATTGATAATATATTTTATTTTAATAGTAGTAGGAGTATGTTATTTACATAAATAACGTGATCCACACTTAGTTACCAAGAGGATGATTATTGTGGCACTTCAAAATTTGAGTTATTACATAATTCATCGAAACAAAAATTGATCTCAATGTAAACATGCTAAATCTTAACTATGAAATTTGTTAATCTAAATTAACCAAAAACATGATAGATCATTATTAATCAATTTTAGATCATTTTACAAAATTCGATTTGAGGTCATTTTTAAAATGACCTAAAAATTACTCACTCCGTTCCCCAATTAATGGGATGACCTAAAGATTACTCACTCCGTCCCCCAATTAATTTCCATTAATTGGGGGACGGAGAGAGAAACTAACAATGACCTCTGTATGTTTGGTTCTCCGTTTTATACTAAGATTAAATTTTGCATAGATCATTGTGTCAAAAATCATAGTACTAGTATTTGCTTGATGCCAATGTTATTGCTCTAGGCCAAAGGTCCTAACTAACAAATAAGCAAAACCATATATACAAGTATTATGAGCATTCCCATCCGTGCTCTTAGCTAAGAGCACGGAAGTGGGTCTGGACTCACTTTTACTCCTTGTCTTTAGCTAAGAGCACAACACCCACATCCGTGCTCTTAGCTAAGGACAAGCTCAAGGGTCCCACCATTCTATTATTCAATTTAAATACTTCAATTACTAAAAACATTTATACATAATAAAAATACATTAAAAATTAAAAAATTACATAATTAAAATCTTAAAAAATAAAAATACATAATTAAAATCCTAGAAAATAAAAAAATACATAATTAAAATCCTACAAATTAAAAATTACACTCGTGGAAGACTAGTCCTCTATTCCAATTGCCTCTTGAGACCCCGGATCGTTTGCTCATGTGTTGCAAGTTGCTCCGGAGTCATCTTAGACGTATCGTTCAAATAGAGTTGACCCAAGAGGGTCCACAACGTGTTGTTCGGGGGGTGGAGGAGGCACACAGGGAGCGGGAGCGGGGGCGGGGACGGATGGAGTCGAGGCTCGACGGCGGGTGGCCGTCGCCTTCTTCTTTCTTTGCGGCCGGCGGGAACTGCTCGGGCAAGCGTCGGGGCTACCCAGGTTAGTTCCGGCAAGCTGGGTAGCCACATCATCGGAGGCGCCGTCGGATAGGACTACCGACCACGACCGTTTCCCGGAGGAACTGGAGGAGGATGCTACTACGCCGACCCATACTTCTGATGTTGGCTCCCCTCCTGCCAACAATCGAGGTACTTGAACGCTTTGAACTTCATGCGTTGGTAGGTCGCCAAGGCGGCAGTGATGATGTCGAGCTCGCTCGTGCCGCTCCCCACCGACCGCTCTTCCTGGAGGTAATACCCCTGGAACTTACCGATTGCGTCGTTGCATCTGAAGATGCAATTGCGCACCATACTATCGTTGCGATAGATGGTTCCCCCCCGACCGGATTTCATTGAAAAGACGAGTGATGCCACACCAATACGTTTTCCCAGTTTGGTTCGTGCCAACTTCCGGATCTTCGAAGACTGCCAAGTAGGCTTTGAACATCGCCATCATCTCACCCGGAGTGTACGGGATGCGGGTGCCACGAGTAGGAGGAGTAGGAGTAGTAATAGAAGTAGGAGTAGGAGTAGAGCTGCTGCTCCCTCTCGATCCGGGTTCGGGTGCCCACCCGAACCCGGAGGCATTTTGATCGTGCACCGGGTAAGGACGGTAGCCACTCGGAACTTGCGAACCTTGAGTTTGAGGAGGGCCGTAAATTGCGTTTCCGGACTAGGGAATGAGTCGGAGTCGAACCAATCGTGATTCCAACCGCGATTGCCGGAGCCGGACATTGTGTAGTGTGGTGAGAATTTAGATGAGAGAATATGAGAAAATAGATGAGAGAATGTAGATGATAGAATAGATGAGAATGTGATTTTTTTTGTGTTGAAGTGGGGGCAATTATAGATGAAAATGTGAATTTTGGGGAAAAAAATTAAAAAATAAATTAAAAGTGGGTAGAAAACGGATTTAATTTTTTGGGAAGTGGGAAAATATTTTTTTTTTATTTTTAAACTTTTTTTATAATTAATTTCGAATTTTTAAAAAATTAAAAAATAAAAAATTGAATATGCCAACGGCTATACCTTTGGCCAATTAAAACACGCCACGTAAGGGTGCTCAGCAGCACGGACGTGCTCTTAGCTAAGAGCAGCGCTGTGCCGCTGGCACGGACGGATGCCGAAATTCAAACAGCTGCGGATGCTCTAATAAATATCACAAGATGTAGTTCACACATAGTTAGAGCAAGAAGTGTAGACATTGATGAGTAGAAAATACAAAAGCATACAAAACAAAAAGTGTTAGGAATCTTAATTTGGTAAATAATGAAGAAGGTAGGCTAGCTGCTAGCAGATTCTAATCACCCACCGCCATGGTCGGAAAAGCTGGAACACCTTGGAAGCTTTCTGTTTGATCGAGCGTGCGTTTCACTTTTTCAATTAATAATTTTATACACACATCTTATGTAGGTTACATACTTACATAACAAAGTTTGATTCAATTACTTTTGTTTTAGTTTTTTATATGTATATTGTATTTGTTTATAGACTATAGTACGTACTTATTGCACTCCTTCTGTACTGTCTTCGACTTCTTTTGCATGACTTAACTAACTCAACAAATTCAATTCAGATATGAGCTGTCGGACTTAATTTTATTTAGTTACATTTATATGTATTTAATCGAGCATAAAGAGCCGATTTTATCCCATCGTTTGTGGCGTTTGCTCAAAAAATGTCTCATCGTTTGAGATATTTATGAAAAATGTTCCATCGTTTCATTTTTGGAATAAATGATCATGCAAAACAAATTTATGGCGGTCGAAATATCGACGTGAAAGTCGAAATTACACGGCAATTACCCAAATTACACATCGATATTCCGATTACCTGAAATATTTTGCACGACAATTTATTCCATAAAATAAAATGGCAAATACTAGTGAGTATCTGAAAAGTGCGACATTTTACGAAAATGCCCCAAACGAGGAAAAATTCAATCTTTTACCACTTTTCAGAGTATAACGTACTCCTCCGTCCCAACTAAGTTGAGTCAAAACTTTTGGGCACGAAGATTAAAAAATTGTGTTGAAAATTAGGAGAGATGAGTAAAGTAGGAAAAATAAAGAGAGAGTAAAGTGGGCAATGCAATAAAGTACTGTACTAAGAATGATTGGATTTTTTATTTTTGTCACAAAAGTAATGACTGAACTTAGTTGGGAGTTGGGACAAAGTATGATGTTTGTCACGTATTTGGTTAATTTTTGACGTATTTGTAGTAATGCAAACATTGTTTTGATATTATATTGTTATATCAATGTGTCAAATAGTGACCTTTTATTTTAAAGTTAGATCTAATTGATTGAGACTTCCATATTGCTATTACATGTATGTATTTTGTATGTACATTAACAAAGTACTCTGTTTAAAACCTATGTCCTAAACTCAAATTACAAACTAAAATTGAATAAATAAAAGTCAAATAACATGAAAGTGGTAGTAGTGGTACACACATGGGGCACCAAAAAATGAGATAGTAATTCTAATGAAAATACAGTAATTTCCATAAGCGCTGCCATTTTAATTACTAATCCAGAAAAACCGATTTTAGATTTTTATTCAACAAAGGATACAAATCAAGCAGTCTGATTTAGCATAGATAATATTAATTTGGTAAAGTTATGTCTGTCACTTTATACACTATTCAATAATTAATTTTTAATATGCCCTTAATTAGGCTAATCATCCTGTGGTTTTGAGACACGTCTCCCACCAAACACAAATTTGAAATTACAAATTTACAATATGAACGCTACCAGACAAAACTTATTTGCTGGATTTATTTCTTTAATCATCCTAATTGTCTTAATTTCAAATCAACAGATATGATAAAAGAGCTTTAAAAAATAAATCCCAGTTCATGTTGCATCTCTATTTATTTTTCTTATTCATATCTGATAATTAAGTGCTTATGAAATCTACAATTGTAACATCCAAAATACATATTAGTGCAGTAACATACGAGGAATATATATGATCAATTAATTATTAAATCTTGCACTTAATATTTTGCTAGTTTTTTCATTAGCACCTTATCATCCCTTTTTTATATTTTAATCTCCTCTAAATTAAATTTTCAGTGTCTACTCTTGGTAATAATAAAATAATTATATTTGCATTTTGAGTAGAATAATTTGTAGTGCTACTAATTACGGTTTACCTGTATTCAATGAACTTGAAGATTTGCAAGATTATCAGAAGCCTTTATTTATCGCTAATAAAATCAAAATTAAGAATAATTCACGTGATAATTATTTACTAATTGAGTCAAAGGATAAAACATCAAGATGTATGAGCAAGATGATGACCACGTTCACGTTGTCTGCATAATATCTTCGTTAATCTTGTTTGTGTTTAAGCATTTTTAACTCTTAAATTGATAACATTTTTTTCTAATCAATCTGTCAGTCTAGCTAATTGAGGCTTCTACATAAATTCCAAAATCTGCAAAAAAAAGAACAAAATATTAATACTATCAACAACTCAGAGAATATTAATCGATCCGATTTAATCCGAAGGATTATAATTGTTTTGTATAAATATTAGAATACAGAAATTGTCGGGATTATTACAACCTAGTTTATGAAAGAAAATCCAAATCAATAAAACAGGATTAATATGAGATTCCGTAATTAGTGGACGTATTAAGACAAAGCAGCCAGATTAATCTTTCGCTTAATAAGGGAACACAACACACATGTCGCCTTAGACAGTTAGGCGTGATAACTCTAGTATGTGTGCACGAGTGTGTCTGATTTCCTAGTGTAAAATGTCTGATAACATCTTAAAATTAATTTAATTCTTGATTAATTATGATCATGAAATTTCGTAGGCCGTGTTGGGTTACAAACCCATCCCACATCGGATGAGTGAGGGAAGTTGGAAGGTATATATAATTATTGTCCAATCCTAATTAGTTAGAGCAACACCAACCAATCCACTAAACTCAAACTCATTTTAGTGTAAATCTCACACTAAATATTGATTTTACTCCAACCATTTACACTAAACTCGAACTTAAAAGAATATTCTCTATATTATGCCTTTTTTACTCACAAAATTTGAAATTTTTTTAAGTTTTGGTTTAGTGTAAACCTATATATAGTATTTTTTTCTCAAAAACCAAAAATAGGATTGGTTTTTGAGTACTATTGGAGCTAAATACTTATCTCATTTTAGGTTTTAGTGTACCCTTGGAGATGGTTTTAGAGGCCTTTTGGGAGTGACCCAAAAACAAATCCATGCGGGCTTGACCCAAAACGGACAATATCAAACTAATGTTGCAGTCGACGATCCTAACAGGCCTCGGGAGCAAAAAGAATACGAGAAAATATATGCATTATATATGTTGTTAGATATATAAAAAGACTAATACACACATAAATTCTCCCTCAGTATTTAAACGACACTCCATCCGTTACTTTTTTTAAGTGAGGAAGAATAAAGTGAAAGAGAATGCTACTTTTAATTTGTCAAAAATAGAAAATAAATCAATTAACATGGAATGGAGGGAGTATCACACTTCAATACACAATTACTTTTTACATACTTTAATAAATTTTGATGTTTTTATTATAAATTGTTATAAAAAATCCTAATTATCAAAATATATCATAGAAAAATTTTCCCTTTCAACATTTCGAATGAAAAAACAAATTATGCGTTCATCCCTGATTTTGAAGTGCGGTTGAACTTTGTCGTGACATTGCTCTCTTCTTTAATAATGTTGTATGCACGATTTTATGTTTATTATGTCTAACATTAATTAAAAGCAAAATAGATTGTTAATAATTAAACTAAAAGTTGCCTTCAAAATTAAAATAAATTAAAGCAAAGAAGTGAGGTGCTGGTGGGCCCGTGACAGTTCGCAATTCGAACCTATACATTTCCTTGGTAAAGTTCTGCCAACTATATAGTGGGGCTATTCAAACATACATGTAAATTCACTCATTTCATTTTATTCCAATCTCATATAGTAATAACATTTACATAAACAGTACTTCTTTCATTCAAAAAAAAATATACACATTCTTTCCTTTTTTTTTAGTAGTAAGTATACATTTTATAACGTTCAAAAGTTTTTTATGTAACAATAAAAATATTTTAATTACCTTTTCTTTCTATCCCCTTACTTTACTAACTATACATTAATACTTTCTATCCCCTTACTTTACTAACTATACATTAATACTCGTGTTCAACCAAAAGTATATGCTCTTGTGGAAGGGATATCTATCTATATAGATTGTCAATATATCGCACACTATTTATTAGCACTTTTGAAGAGCACTTAGAAGATTTAATAAAAATCATTATTTTTTCTTTATTTTATATTTGAATTATTAATACTTCATTAATTACTACAGAAATCATCAAATCCATTTTTTTTAAAAAAAAAATCGCATTATAATTCATTTTCGTTTCATAAATTAGAGTCTATATTTTATGTAATTTGTAAATTTCGCAATCCCATCAATATTTTATGAGCTACATACTATTCATACATACAGCACACGGCATTATAGATTTGACCATTTATGTTAATAATACTAGTAACAATGTGTTAATTAATTACGAGATTATTAGCCAAATTGAGAGCTTCCAACAAAATAATGTCTTCAAATCTTCCAACTTGATTTGTGTCTCTGAGTAAACAACAACAAATTAACCAAACTCAATATAAAGACACAATAAAACTGGTACACAAGGAATAATGTGATAAAATTCCTAATTAATTTGATCCATTATTTATCTCACTTTCTTCAAATAACGCTTGATTATGTTGGGAGAAGAATAGATTCTACTTTTGTTTGTATCCAAATATTTGCCTTAAACATTGAACATTGTTCATAAATGATTTGATCCTTAAATCTTGACATGTGGGACATTTAAATGTATTTATATTTATAAATTTTAAGGGGGATGCATTTTCCCTTTGTGCTTAACATGCTCTATGGCCCTTGGTTTCCCTACTTACCGTTATTCTTCCACTATTTCTTAATCTTTGTTACAAAATCTAATTACATATTTTCACAGAAAAATAACATTTTATTACTTACACAAAATATAATTATGATATTGTCGACTGCTCTTATATGATCATTAATCCTAAAGATGCCATGTGTCAAGGACATAACCAGCATTGTACATCAAGAAATGATAAGTCATTTTGATTAAATGACAAAATCAACGATTAAGATAAGTGATTAATTAAGAAAGAGTCAATTTATGGCTGCCTAGCTATAATAAAAGTTAGATGGGGCAGTCTTGCACATGGTTTGATGGCAGGATGTGGAGGATAAAAAATGTTATAAGAATTTAAAATGTTGAATATATATTTATTTTACTTAATCATCTTTAATAGGTTAATTAACTAAAGAAAGCATCTTTTCCCAAAGTGAGTCTTTATATCTAAAGACCCATAACATAATTTTTTTTTTAAAACTCTTTTTCCAACAATGATAATTAAGTAGAAGTGAAGTGATGTTTATTTAGTTTTTGTTTTCATTGTTATGCTTGGAGGGTGCTTTTTCATTGTTTAGCTTGCATTTTTTGGTTTGAGGTATTTTTTGCTTTTTTTTTTAGAATAGTTTGTTGATACTGAACTTTGGTTTATTTGCTTACCGATCTCTAAGCGGTATGAGTCTTTTCTCTCTTATAATAAAGAAATTTGAAGTGAATTTGTTGGTATCATTTGATAAAGTGAACTGATCAAAGCCGAAAGAATGGTGAGCTTGAAAGTTCAACAATACAACAAATCCAACAGAATCAAGCTACTCCTGACAAATAAGAAATGGCAAAAACAAGAATGCAATCGCCATCTAAAACATCCGAAAGTATAAGGTTTGCCCAAATAATTAGTGTCATGTTATATATGCAACGTTTAGATTGTGTTTGTGGATATGCAACGTTTATTAATAAAAACCCGTTTCTTACCCAAATAAGTGTGTCATGCATCTGTCCATAAACGTACTATACCAAAAACAAATTGAATAATCCAACAGTTTTTATGTGGATAAGGTAACATGGGAAGTTTGATATATTTTCATTTATGTAAAATTCTAAAAAACTCTATATAGCTATGATACTTGCTCAAGTAGTCAAGGATGGAAGAAGTAAAGTTTATGAAATGAAAGATTGAAGGAAGGGGAGAATGCATGGACAAATCTCATGATAAATTAGGATGTAGCAATAAAATTTTACTCCCTCAGTCCACTCTCAGAAGAAAAAAACTTATTCGGCATGAGATTTTATACTGTTTTATTTTATTTTCTTTAGCTGAAGGAAAAACTTATGGATTATACTATTAAAACATTTCTTTTTAGGTTTGAATATTTATTTGGATAGGGCCAAAGCTAACCACCTCTATACGACAGAAAATGGATTATGTTTAAATTTTATTTTCGAACTTAGCATGTGAAAGGTTTTTGGGGTTTTGCACTTTAGAGTTCATAGTTCGTGCACCGGATTCCTTCTTCTCCTTAATCAAAATCTATATCCATTTTTCGAAAGTAGAAAGTAAAAGTTTTTATACCCATGTGCAACCATACAAATATGAGTTCATTAAATTAATTATTAGGAGTATTATAATTTATTGTTTTGCCTGCGTACTATTAATCTTCTATATTATGTTCATCTGATAGCTAACTACAAATGTATGGTTTTATTTTCTACGATATAATTTAATTGTTTTTTTTTCCATTTTAATAATTTGAGTAAACGATTTTGTCGAGGGTATATGTATTTATAGTAAAAATCATGCTTGTCAGACATTACTTTGTGAACCCAATAATTAAGGACACAAACTCAATAAAGCATGACCAAAAACCATTAGTTTCGAGCGCGTGTTTCTTCGCCGTGATGAAAATTGCTAGTTTCAATTGAAACAATATAGATGGACTAGCTAGTATATTGTCTTCCCACTTTATTGTAGGAAAGACATTAGCTTGTAACTCGTCGTTGTAGTATAATTCTCTGATTCATCTGCCAACTTATAAAATGTACTCCTTGATATGCATACGAGTTAATCTAATGGTAAAGTGGTTAATTTTAATATTAAAGGTTTTGAATTAGAGTTCTAGTCACATAGTCTTTAAAATTTTTATTTATTTATTGTTTTAACAGTTCAATTTATAACAAAACTGTCGCCATTATAACATTTCTTGACCGACTTATTGACTTCTTGATTTCGAAGAAAATTGAGATATGATGATTATGTAATTTTAAGTTATGAATATCTTAAAGTAAATAAATATAAAATTAATGGGTGTAGTGTTCATAAGTCATAACATATGAAAGAAATACATGTTTTGTTAAAATTGTAAAAATCTCCAAATTATATCCATATTCTGCCTCGTTATTCATGAGTTTGACCAAAAGTAATTACATGATTGCATACTGTATTTTTTCCATAAAAATCGAAGGAGTACGATTCAAATCCTCCATCGCCAATGATAATCATTGTAAAGTTGAATAAATAAAGCGTATTCCAATCTTTTCATGTCAATCTTTGATCAATCTATACATTAACCGTACCCTCACCCGTAGTCCTACAAACAACTCACATTACCGTAATTAACGCCACATTCCCACCCCCACCAACCATATAAGTACAACTAACATGGAAAAATAATTTTGATGGGCAAATAAAAAATATGATTAATTTTTGTTAACTGACGTAGTATTTATTTAAAAAGTTCAAATTTTAGACCCCTTAATTCGTTATCAATAGTCTTAATGTGAAATAGAACGAACTATGCATATTTTGAAAGCTCGAGGTAGAGAGTAGTAATAATTTGTTGGGGTGTCGATGGTTACGAGCAGATTCGAGACCTCAACTAATTGTCGTTCCTTAGTACAAAAGGTGCGTGACATCCTTCAAGATTTTGATTCGATTGTGGTTCGGCAAGTACATCGAGAAGGCAACTTTGCAGCAGATCACATTTTGCTTATAGTTCTTCTAGAGGAGATCATGTTTTAGACGCTCGTCTTTGGGGTTTAGTAGTTGGTTAGTCCATGATGCATGGCACAAGTGTTTCTTACTTGTGTTAGTCTGCTTTTTTTTTTACAAAAAAAACAGACTTTTTTTGAAAAAAAAAAGAGAAGAAGAAATGACACTAATTATATAGAGGGATCGAAACCTCAATATAAATCAATGTTCTTTCTAATCAAGTTGACATAGTAAAAAGATAATTATATACTACCTCAATTCGGCATATTAAAATCTCCTGATAATAATTTCAAAATCCAACCAAGGCATAAAAAATTAAAGAAAAAATATATATGAAAAATGAGATTATAAAATGAAACACAAGAGACGGAGGATTGGACCTCATCCTCTATAAATACTCCAACTCCTTCCCACCTACAAAACCCCTCACTTTCCAATTTCAAAAAACACAAACAACAAATTTCCATTTCCTGAAAAACAGAGAAAAATGTCTGGCTGCAGCAAAATCCGCCACATAGTAAGACTTCGCCAGATGCTCCGCCGCTGGCGCAAGAAGGCGGCGATGGCAGCTCGCCCCGCCCCCTCGGACGTGCCAGCCGGCCACGTGGCACTCACAGTTGGCTCCAGTCACAAGCGGTTCGTTGTCCGCACCGCCTATCTTAACCACCCGGTTTTCAAGAAGCTGCTGGCCCAGGCCGAGGAAGAATACGGGTTTACCAACTCCGGTCCGCTCGCTATTCCATGCGAAGAATCTCTCTTCGAAGAGATTCTGCGCTATTTGAACCGGACCGAGTCGGCCAAGACCAGCTCGGCCCGGTTCATGAGCTTCGAGGATTTCCAGCGCTACTGCCACGTCGGACTCCAAAGCAACCTTAAAATCTTGGCCGAATCCCGGCCGCTTTTGGATGGCTTTTGCGACAAGGCCATTTGGTGATCAATTTTGGAGTGAAAAAAAAAAAAGAAATTTGGGATTAATTCTTTGCTTCAGGAAAATTCTTGGGTCACAACTGTATTGTCAGTTGGACCGGTCTAGTAGATGCTGCATTCGATGAAATATGCTGATTGCAGTATCTAAGTGTATTGTACAAACATATACAGCTTTAGATACTGCATTTGGTGGAAAATCATCGAATGAAGCCTAGATTATACGCGGGGTTTTTATAAATTGTTTGTTTTGTAATTTTTTTTGATTACTTGGGATATACGTCGGAGAATGTGCAATGGAGATGGCAGAGATGGTGGCGAGTCGCCACCGAGTCGTCCCGGGTCCGGATCGGAGCGATATAACACACTAATGCGGGTTGGAGGTGAAGGTTGCACGTGAGAAATTAAGGGTTGATCTGGAAATTGTAAATGAAAATAATTGATTGAAAGGAAATATACAATGTTTTATTGTTCCATAATGTTTTTTGAATTATTTATGGAGTTGTATAGTATTATTATTATTATTATTATAGAGTGATTATTGATTGGTAGAACGTGGGAGTTGCAACGATAACAACCCATGTGACAACAAGGTCAGCCCACACATAAATTATTATGCATTTGTTCAAGTATTTTGTTTTGTCAACAGCAAAAACATGCTATTTATACTTATTAAAATGCTGATTACGTAAGTGCTAAAGTTGAAATGTTTAATATAAATAGCAGTAGTAGTTTATTTGCATCAATAACAAACTTACACTTGGAAGAAAAAATAAAATTATTGTGACAATCAGCATGTGTTTTTCATATCTATAATTTTTTTGCTAGGTCTATATCGAATTTTTTGTGCGGTCAGTGTCCTTGTCAATGCTCGTAAACGAAGTTTACCTTAACGCTCACTTTAAAACGGGTTGCTAATTTCTTTTATATCCTAAAAAATGAAGTTATAGTACACATAAACAGATCGAAAGATATTAAATGAATTTGGTATTTTCAAGCAATTTTACATTTGATGATGTGATTAAGTAGTCTTTTCATATTTTCTTTCCGCAATAATTACAAGCTAGCTAGGATATTTTTTTAGTTTATTTGTTTTTCATTTCCATCAAAGACATGCATTTTTTATTGCAGAAATATATACTAGTATAATGTAAAAAAGTTGCCGTGACACTTACCATAGAGTTTAGATGTAAAATTAAATCATTAGTAAAATACAAAACCAACAAAATTTGTTTAATAGTAGTATTAACTATTTGCCAACAGTCATTATCGATCCGTATTCCCTTCTCAAGTGGTACTTGGACTAATATTGTAAGTACTATTATTTCCAATAATTAATAAAAAAAAAAAACTATTAAGCTGGCTAAACGTCGTTTTCAAGAAACCTGTAGTTTACAAATTAGTTTGTTTTTAAAGTGGTAGATAGAGCAAAAAGAATGATTGATGTGAATAATCATTCATTAGAAACCCCAATTATCAAGCTGTCAATGAACGAGCTTTTTAAGTTGGAGCTCATTTGACTTGAAACCAAAATATACACAAAACTCATTTTTCAATTATTTTATTAATTACCTATTTATACTTATATAATTGACTATTTTTAAATCCAGGTGACCTGATACTATTGATTATTACTTTCAGGAAAAAAGAGAAAATGGCTGTATCAAACGGGAGTCCACACCATTAATTAATCAAGAAATTAATTTAGTTTAGTGAAGGACTTAAGGTGTCGAACTGTAGATGACGACCAGTCAACAATGGTTACAAATTTTGAAAAAACACATGTGTTTTGTCAGAAAATATGTTAATTTTGTTTATTTTCTTTGTGTTAGCGTATGATTGGTTAATTTTATTAAATATTTTTACTTCTGATGTTTAGCTTCTGACGATGAGTTTAAGAATGTCATTTTACTAGTGGTGGATCCGAGTAAACGACTTCAAGTACTTGAAAATTGACTGCACTTATTTTACAAAATAATACTATTTGAAAAAATTATTGTTTTTATTATAGGGAATTGCTTGAATGAGAACCTTTCGAATGGAGCATTTACTATGACAGTAAATGAGAAGCTAGTACAAATTATTTTTAAATAAAAACTTTTGAAATGGAGTATTATGATAATGGAAAATCATTTTCAATTATATATGAATGTGGAGCGATATAGTGGATATATCTTTTTACGAAATCATTGTAGGTGGCGTTCGGTTGCCATGACTAATAATCATGAGACTATCCATCTAGGATTAAGTTGTGGGATTATTTTATTTGGAGGAGGGAGACTATGACTAATTATCATGAGACTATCCATCTAGAATTAAGTTGTAGGGTTCAATTTTATGAACCAAACATGATATATATTTAATCATGAGATTTTATCTTGGCAACCAAACACTCCGTAGTATTTGAATTCAAATACGATCACAGACAAATCTTTGTTCATACAATTAGTTTCATAGTGAGCAGTGAGCACAATGACACTGTGTTATCACAATCTTAAGAAAAATATAGTAGCAGTAATTTTCACCATATATAGTCAACTATATGTAGTAATACGTACTATATTTTATAAAATATAAATAACCCATATCTCACCCATCACGATATTAGATATATAAAAATTGTTGTAATAATGGTTTGCAGAAACCTAGCATATCGTAATTTAGGTCAAAATTTTAACCTTTTTAAAAATGTTTTCCACTACTAGGAGCATCTCCAAGGAGAGAAAGTATATAGAAAAAATATAGTATTATATATTTAACTTATTAAAAAGTGAAATATACCCTTCTAAAAAGTAACACATTCCAAAAGAAAAAGATATATAGAAAGGTAAATTATTTTTTAAAAATAAAATAATAGTACAAAATGCATTAAAAAATATAAAGTGTAATACCTTCTCAAATACCTTTCCCCTTGAAGAAGGGTTTTTCATGAAAAGAAGGCAAATATGGTAGTTATAAAATTTTACCTCTCCATTGATGGGGAGGTAAAGATACCTCTTCAAAATGAGAAAATGTATAATACCTTCTCAAATACCTCTTCCCTTAGAAAATAATTTTTCAAGAAAAAAGGTAAATATTGTAGTTATATTATTTTACCTCTCTATTTATCTCTCCCCGCGGAGATGCTCTAACAAGGAGTAGTATAGACAATTGTCATAATTTTCATCCGTGCTGACAAAAGTGGGCTAAGCCCAAACTGTCTTTTTATTGGGTAAAAGCCCAATATGAGTGCTCCATTTACATTTTGAAATCCTATTTCATTTTGTTTGGATCATTTGCAGCCACAATTATGAATATTTCTCCACTAATACTTCCTCAAATGAATAGTGGTAATGCACGAGGCTACATTAAAAGGTGTTTAGGATGAACGATTAGTCATAGTTATAGCATAATCACCATTGTAAACAATCACCGTAAATTAATTTCCTAAACCATAAATAGTGGTAGCATATGCTACTATTGGACTACAACTTTGTTTGCATCATGTCCAGTTGTCCACATACTCTGCCCTACTCCTTTTGGGGGAAATGGCAACTAGGACAAAATGCCAACTAAGACAAAATGCCACTTATGTGACTAATTTAGAAAGGTTAATGTCTAAGGCTGAATGTCTTAGGTTTGAATCGTTTGTTGCGCAACCTTTAAATTTAAATTTATTTACTAATAAAAAAAACTATCGACTATGACCACATGATACATCAAATACAGTTTTAGAACACAGTTTTATTGATGATTTTCACTAAGATGCAGGATTTATAGGATCTCTGTCTCAATTCTCATAATTTTCTTCCGTGTTGATAAAATGAGCCCAAACTGACTTTTTATTGGGCAAAAGCCCAATACGGATGCTCCATTTTCATTTTCAAAATATGTAACAAATCAAATTAGTTATACAATAATAGAGGCCTTTTATTTATTTATTTATTTTGCTTTTCTTTCAAAAACTTATAAATATAAAATCTTTATTTATAAAAGGTATATAGACTTCCCCTGTGTTCACAATTAATAATTTTTTTTACTATTAGTTGTCCATAAAAATTAATTACCTTTTATTTTTGGTAAGTTTTCATCTATAAAATGACGTGGGTCTTATTATTAACTATTTTTCTCTCTATCTCTCTCATAGGGGTGGCGAAACAGGTTACCCGCGGGTACCCGCACCCGATAAGTCGGGTACCCGTACTCGACTTTAGCAAAATTTGTTGTCCCAATACCCGCCCCGCGACATACCGGGATTATCCGATACCCGTGACGGTTATTCCGTACCCGACATTGCGGGTACCCGTACCCGACCCGAAATACTAATAAAAAATTTGAAAACCATAATAATAATCGTCAATGTTCCCTAATTTACTTTATTAATATCGATGGTAAACGTTGAATATATTGAGAATAAAAGTAAGGGGACACTTTATAGCTAGTTCCGGTGAGTTTTCAATTGTATGTTCGTTGGAATATAAAAATGTTTTAAAAGATCTCTTAGATTATATAAAGTACTCGCATTGTTCCGCCTTCATAGAGGCATTTCATTTTCTTCACTCATTTTGGAAATATAATAATATAAATACTCTTTTCTACATTATTATTATTATGATCTCTGTTACTTTATTTTTTCTTCATTCTAACTATTTATTTTTAATTTTTCAAAATGAGTGCATATTTGGCTATTATTATTTAACTATTTACTTTTTTTTCTCCACTTTAACTATTTGAAACACCTCTATTTATATGGAACGGAGGGAGTATTAAAAGATGGAATATGACTAATACTAATAATAACGGGTATTACGGGACTAACGGGTATACCCGCACGGGTAATGGGTATACCCGCTACCCGCAAAACTCTAAAATATACTATCCGATCCCGCCCGTTATCATCGGGTAGCGGGTACCCAATATCCGGCGGGTAGCGGGTCGAGATGGGAATTACCTATTACCCGCTACCCATTTTGTCACCCCTACTCTCTCACATTAGACTAATTTTGCATTAAAATTAGTGTTTTTAATAGAAACACTGCATTTTACTTGGAACGTTCCAAAGGGAATATGGATCGAAAAACTTGTGACAAAGCCTTGAGAAAGTAATAATCATCCTTGTTTTCTTTTTCCTCCTAAACAATCTAATTAGGCCCATCTGAAGGCAATTAACTATTTTTATTGGAAAAATTATCCATGAGAGCCAGGCTATTAATCATTTATCTCTGTTGCAAATAACCCAATAACTCATTTCTTAGTCGGTACGTACCCATTCTATCTTGCGAAAATAATTCTATGCTGCACTATTTCTTTTTCATTTAATGATTTTTTAAAATAATTTACTATTGTACAATAAATACTGGTTAATATTTTTTCATTAATATATCCTTATTGTGGAATAACCATTCATAATAACCAATACCTATATCATAAGTAGATTAGTAAAATCCTAATTAAACTAAGAAATAGTAATCGTGGGACATGGACATGATGCCAAAAAATGGATAAAGAATCTCAAGTTTTTTTAGGAGCAACCAAATTAAAGAGTAAATTTAAATGTTAAATTGAGCTTTGAATCCTATATCACTTTATGCAAATGGAGTACGAGATTATTATTTATATCACGGGCTTTATTCCATGATTCTATGCCTATATCATTTTTACCATAAATGGTAAAAATGAAGTGTGACAATTATTGAGAGACGGACCGAAATGGAAAAGAATGACAATTAATTGGGGGCGGAGGGAGTAGGATATATTTACATAGTTATTTATCATTCATATAATTGGAATGATTCCTCATCCGATATCATTTACAGAAAATACGAATCCCAAAAAAATCCCAATCTTATAACCAGCAATATTAATTATATTCCAAAGCGGAATATTTATAAACAGTCGTGAACTGCTATATATATTCGAGGTTTTATTGCAGCGGTCCAATATTTGCAGGCATCATATAGATTAATGCATGCATGCTATGAATATCAGATCTGCTACAAAATTTAATAGCCCAGAAATGAATAATTGAAGCCTTCTGATTTGATTGAACATAAGTACAGAAATTCAGACAAAAACGTTCAAGAAAAGCCCACATTGCAATGATATTTTATGTCGTACAATGGGATTGGGTCCTATTAGCATATCACTATTTCTATGAGTTTAATTTCTCGATGTCAGAAATTATGTGGTTTTGCTTTATTTAATCAAGTGATGCCTCGATATCGAATCTAAGGTGAGTTTATTCATGTCTTAAACCACTAAAACTATCTCATCTGATTTATCAACTTATGAAAATCATTTTCATGTGTTGATATTGGGAATTATTAGGGTTTGTTGGATTGAATGTCACAGTTTCAAAACTATTGTACCTTAAATAAGACATTTGATGTGTTTATCTCAAATAATTGATCGATGTTAATTCTCGATATTGATTGCATAAATTTAACATGTAACCAATTTTCTTAATCATGTTGTCGGCCATGCATAAGATTATTCCACGTATAATTATTGAGATTACCAGATTGGTAATCACCCTTTTAATTAATTAGAGGATATGGCTTTCACTAATTTGTAACCTAGGACAAAGACAAACAACATGGTATCAGTGTAATCGTAAGTCCACTTAGCAATTGCACGAAATATGAGCCAGATTAAATGAGCCACTTATTTTCCTCATTTTTTTTCTTTAGTTGGTATAGACCTAATGATCGAGTGTACATACATTTTGCTAATGAAATAATTTTTAGGCTTATCATATTTGTGTCGAGAATTTTAAAATTTGATATTCATTGCATCCTAGGACAAATGCTTAGATTCTTGAACATGATTGCTTTATATGACTAGTATCACATTTGGAAATCAATTATTTCAAGTAAAAAAATAATAATTTCAATAGACAATATAGTTCAAAAACATAATTTACTGTATAACCGAAAATATTTTGAAACTTAAAATTATCTATTTCCTTTTTTATTTTAACTGGAACCACATAGCGCTGACCTACCGCGGTTATGTGATTTAAATTTTAACATACATCCTCCGTCCAAAAAAATAGTCTTATTTGTGGACAACACGAGTTTTAATAAGAAATTAATAAAGTAAGAGAGTGACAAAAAATAGGTATATAAAGAGATATGGAAAAAATGTGGGTAAAGTATGAAGAAAAAACTTTTTATTTTTAAAAATATGACTATTTTTAAAAAAATGTTTACACTTCAAGCAACGCCATATATATGACATGGTTGCATCTTAGTGAACATATATACTCACATAGACAGGTGAACGCTATACATAAAAATATTTAATACGTACCATACAGTATATATATTGAATTTATTCATAAACTTGAATCATATTTAGAAAATGATTGTCAATTGAAACTTGTAGCATAAGAGCATTCCCAATGGAGGTGGCGAATTCTCGGCGATAAATCGCCGGTTATCGCCGAATTATCGCCGGCCATTGTGGCGAAGTCGGCGATAATTCGGCGATAATGTTGCCGTTGCTTCGCCGAGTGGCGTTCTAACGCCGGATTATCGCCGAGCGATCGCCGGCCACTGTGGCGACGCTCGGCGATAATCGGCGATAATTAAAATTTTTTTTTTTTTTTTTTGAACCCAACGGCTATTTTACATTCCACCCCTATAAATATTTCCTCCACTTCCTCCATTCATCACCCACAATCTTCATTCTCTCCATTTTCAATCTCTTCTCCCAATCTTCAATTTTCATCAAAATTATGAGCTTTTGGAAGAAAAGTTCCCGATCGGGTAAGGATAAGGGTAAGGGGAAAGAGTCGAGTTCACAAATTCCCAACACGGATGAAGCAAACGAGCAGTGGATGCAGTCGTTGTTGGCGATGGGTTCTCCTCCCGGCCAACTTCCATACGGGGGTCCGTCTCCTTTGCAGACTCCTCCGGCGCGGAGACTTTCTCCGTACTTCAACTCTGCCGGCAGAATGCCCTTTCCAGCCGACGATGTGTATCGGCCCCAGTTCGACACCCCCGGATCAACCCCAGGCGACCAAGAATCTCAGGCCGCGACACTGAGCGCGGAGGACTTCGAGGTGGAAGAAACGCCCACCGAGCCGCCTTCTAGGAGCGGGAGGGGGAAGGCGCCGGCGTCGTCGGCTGCGACTGATACGGGTTCCGATGAGAGGCCGAAGCGGGTAAGGACTACTTACACTCTGCAAGAGTCCGAGCTGATAGCCGACTGCTGGGCGGACACGTCACAGGACGCGGAGCGCAGCAACTACCAGACTGAGATCATATTCTGGGAGCGGATTGCCGCGAAGTACAGGAGCCACAAGACTGCCTCAATGAAGGACCATGGCAGCGAGGCGATCCGTCGGCATTGGGAGCGCCTCATGAGGGACTGCGGGCACTTCAACGGTATTTATTCTAACTTGATGACTCACATGACGAGTGGCCAGAACGAGCACATGGTCCGAGATGAGGCCATCCGGATGTATAGTAGCCAGTACTTGTCGACGAAGGGCTTCAAGTATTGGAACATCTACGATAAGCTGAAGGATCTCCCCAAATTCCGGACGGGAATGCACGACGCGCTGCACGGGAAATCGGTGCGCTCGCGACTTAGCGTTTCGGAGAGCGAGGGGAGCGCGGCCCACATCGACTTGAGTGGGGATGGTCCGCACGAGCGCCCGGAGGGAGTGAAGAAGGCGAAGGGGAGGCGGAAGGGGAAGGGCGCAACGTCGGAAGTCGCGTCGGAATCCGTCATCGACTTAGAAAAAGCCACTTATTCGAGCAATGTCGCCAATCTGACCCAGATGTACACGCTGTACTTCACCGGCGGCGGGACCCCTGAAGAAAAGGCGGCCCTCTGGAAATGCATCCAACACCTGCAGAGTACGCTGGGGCTCGATCCCGACGCCCCTCCGGCCCCTCCGTCTTAGATTTTTTTTTTTTAAATCTTTGTTTATTTGCGTTTTTTATTTGTAGTTTTTTTTTTCTCGTTGTATTATATTTTCCAATGATTAATACAACGATGAATTGTTCATTATTAGTCTATTTATTAAATACATTTGTAGGGAAAATTAAATAATATAAAAAATAATGATGTAAAAATGAAATGTTGAGTTAGGGAGAAATAAGGGAGAAATAAGGGAGAAACCAATGTAGCACTTGGCTAAAAACTGGGGATAAATTTTGGTGCTGATGTGGCGCTGATGTGGCAGGAGTTAGGGAGAAATAAGGGAGTTTTTAGGGAACTCCATTGGGAGTGCTCTAAGCACGATTAGTCATTCTAGTCGGCTATAAAAATATAGTATTAAAATAAAATTAGTGAAATATGGTTAATTAAGAGCTAACTTATTAGCTGGCTACCATTTGTTATGTTTAAATATTTGGATCAGCAAATGGAATTTCTCTTTGAACTAATTGACACTTAATCATTCTACAGTAATGGAGAGATAAATAGAAATAACTATCATATTTACCTCTTTTTGATAAAATTTTATGTTTCCAAGGAAAAGATATTTGGAGAGGTATTATATCTTTTTTCATTTTGAAAAGTTACCTCTTCTTGGAAAAAAAGGTAAAAGTTAATTATTTTTGTTTGACTTTTTAATTTACCTTCTTCCTTGGAGTCCATTACTTTTTAAGAAAGTATAATTACCTTTTTAAGAAGGTAAATAAGAAATATACCTTCTCAACCTACCTTTCCTCTTGGAGATGCTCTTACTATTCACCATTTTATTAATCATTACATGAGAATTGACATTCTAGAATTAAATAACACGAATTTAATTATAAGGACGTGGACTAATTTACATGAAATGGTAACATTATTACTTCTCAAGCTAAGCTGGCAATATCAACATAATTCATATATTTAATCGAGGCCATATAAACAAAAAACTTGATCTATAACAAGAAATTTAATTTGTAGTAATAGTAAATTTCACCAGTCAAGTTTTTTGACCAATGAGAGGTGACACGACCTGTTCAATTTAATTAGGTGGACGCGTGAAACTTGCTGAATAAAATTAGGAGTGATATATACTACTACAAATTCAAAGTTGAAATTTCATCAAAATAAAATAGAATCTAAGTGACAAATCATATACCTAAAAGATAATGATTTACTCCGCATTTGACAACTCATAGTAATGCTAATGTTTATTTCATAAGTAGTATTATCCAAACTCATTAAATTATCAAAATTATAATATGTTGGGTAGATTCTGTATAGGAGAACATCTGAGTCAAGAAACAAACATAATTTTGATGGAAGTCTAACTAAAGAAACATACCAAGGTAATCACTTTCATGACTGAAGTGTCTCTATCTTAGTGACGCATAGCTATGAGTTTATATTGTTTATATTTGCTTCCAATGTACAACTATTGTTGTTGTTACTGATTGAATTTATTAAATGTGTTCAAGGTATACTTAATTAAGAAACCAATCATGTAAGCTTTGAAATTGGTTTTTTTCTCCTTCACCAAACAGGGGTACAAAATTAGGACTTAACATAATGGTGTACAATTGGGCATGATCTTGGATGAGTTTGAGTTTAATATAATTTTTCCACTTTTTGAATTTAATACAGCACTAATTTAAAATCATATTTCCTTTCATCAACACTTCCATAGCAATATTTTTACAATTGGAATCAAAGGCTTAATCATAAGATCAGTGAGCACTGTACGAATAAAGTTTCAACCACAAAATAAGCAAAAGTAAAAGGCTGAACAAAGACAAACATCCGCCCATGCTAAACAATAGAAGCCCGTCAAAACAAAACACAAGGAAACACGAAGATTCACCCTATGCAAAAACAGCTATATATAAGTGCACCAACCAAAAGCAAACAAGCGAAGAAAAAAAGAAAGAGCTATCACATTAGTACCGGCCGAAAAAAATTTCAGCTCCTACCTTCCCGTCTTCGGACTTTAAGCAAATCCTCGCAAACTTGACCTGGAGAGATAGGAAAATGGGGACTTCATCCTATAATTTCATTTGTCACCAAACAGACCGTGCAACCACGTGTCCAAATCTTCCAACTTTGAAAGTGCGCCACTGCATCTTTATGTGAGCAGATGTTGAGGTTCCTGCTATTGCATCAATAGTACCATATATCTAAACATAATTAATATGGCTAATATTATGTTTACTCCTTAGGAAAGATGCATAGGTCATCGATTCTAGGGACTCTTGAATCTGTAGAATCTCTTAGCGATTAGTTTTCTTGCAAAATGGTTAATATTTCTCCATGCTAATATATGTGAGAAATGAGAATAATTTTCTCACTAAATTATATGTGAGAATAATGTAGGCTGTATGCATCTCTTTTTGGATGAATGCAACATATTCGAATACTAAAGGCGAACAATATTATTTTATATTTATGATCATCCATTTAATACTATGATTGTTTTATGTAGTACTTATTTGTCATCCCCATTTCTCATGAAAACTTCAATGGATGGCAGAGGTTATGTTGTTTTCAATAAATTAAACTTTGTGTAATTACGCGTTGTGTTGTTTTGAATTATGACTTTGATATAATAGCAAGAACTCTGGTTAGGTAGATTGGTGTTGGTTTAAGTTATTATCAACTAAGACTATAAGAAAAATTATCATTTCTAAAGACATTGAGTTATCCATAACACCCATCCACAATAAAGATTTAACATTGAATGTGCTAAGCAATCATATTCAACAAATTAAATAGGAGCACAAGCCACCTAAGCCAAAGAAAAAACGCTCGTTGAAAAGTAATGATATTGAATTATGATTGATAAATAACGTTCATATAATTTTCATTATCTTTTTGTAATAGTAATACATTGTCCACCATGGGCTAGTATATATATTATATTTTGTACGTGGTAGTTAGATGTTTAATTGTATACAAGTAAAAAGTTACTCCCTCCACCGGTTGAGTTGAGTGCGGATTTTAAGAAATGTTTGAGCGTGTAATAATTGGAGTGTGTGATAATGGAAAGAGGGACCATTATATTTGCATTATTATTTGCTTTATTCTTTGGATGTGTGTTTACTTGTGCTTTTTAGTGTTTTATTTTATAATATTTTTATTTCACTTTTTATGAAAATGTCTAACCGGGACTCCTAATGCCGGACGGAGGGAGTAATAAATTTTAATAAAAATATAATCATATAAAAATGTAGATGCAATAATTTGCATCAATTCAATTTGTCAAGCGTATTTCATAGTACTAATAATATTGCTTGCACAACATAAATTGGGCCGAAATTCTAGCCTCCAACAAGACAGGTACTATACCTCAAATAAATACTACTTTTATTACCAATAGAAGCCAAATTAAAATAATACTACCAACTGAGATATATTTTAGTTTATTTTTAATTGATAAAATAAAATTTAATTAAAACACTAGCTGTCAAACTAGTCCTCCACTCCACCCGTCTCAATTGCGGAGGTGCAAAAAAAATATTCAACGAAATTAACATATTTAATAATTAAGTCCTAAAACTTAGTACTATAATTCAATTGATGTAAATAAAAACATGTATAATAATTGGAAGGGGATATTTTAACTAAATGACGAAATAATATTATTTGGGCTTTAAAAAAAGGGAAGTTCTTTTAAGTGATTTATTTTTGTGTTATTTACTTGAGGGAAGTTACATTTTTCTTCATAAAGCTCTTTCATCCCTGGTATTCAACAGAAAGGGCTAAATAAGAATAATCAGGATTCTGCTAAAAGAATATATTTTCTTAGAAGTAATTGAAGAAATTAAAATAGAAGAAATAGAAGTTGCATCTACAAATCAATTTCCAAATGACAAATAGTTTTGATTTGTAGGGTGGAGGTTTAATTAACCTCCTAGCTAATTAAGATTTAGGCATCATCTCAGTGAGTAATCAATCATAAGCATGAATGGATCTTTACTTGAAACCTACGCAAAGTCTAACAACATTAATTTGGACAAGTCGAAAATAGTATAGTGGTTAAATTTTATTACAAATTTTGATATTCTCAATATTTTTTCGGCCTAAGAATTGCGGTATACAATATTTCAGTATATCAACTTAAATTATACTATTAATTTATTTGATTCAATCAAATTGATTGAACCAAAAATTAATATAAATTTCATATGCTATAACTGTGAAAACATTGTCATAAAAATAAATCACACTAATTAATTTATGTGGAATTTCGACGGGTTAGACTCTATTCTCTATTTTTGTTTTACTTTTTTTTTTTCGTGCGTGGAGTTTGCATTATAGTAGTAGTATTTATCTATAGAATGTGCAAATGATGATTATTTATACAAAGGGAAAAGTTCAACGAATTTGCCTCAAAATATGAAGTACAAAGTTCAACAAAATCGCCACAAAATATGGAGCTATTATAGACGACAGCTTCCTAAATTTTAGTTATCAGAATTCCAGAAATCCATCTTTGGAAAATATTTATATTTTATGATATCCCTCATCTCCTACCGCAAGAAGAGTATAATTTTCATGTTTTCTCTGATTTAATTTAGAAGTAATTCGCAGTTATGAGTATAATTAATTAGCTAATTGGTCGCTTCATCTTACTTAGAGCATCTTCAATGGTACTTCGGCAAAGAAATCGGCCAGCAGTTTCTCTCCCTGCCACGTCAACAGCACTAAAAATCCACCTGCCACATCAGATTTAGGCCAGCCATAGGTCAGCCGCAATAAAAATAATTCAAAAAATACTACATTTACGGAATTAAAATTACGATTAAATTACGAAATTAAATTTACGAGACATATACGAGAAAATTCATTAATTGCATTTAAAAAAGGTACATAGATAAAAAAAATTACATTTAAAAAGGTACATAATAAAGAAAAAAAACTATCGTCGTGCAATCCTCCATGCCCACAATTCTTCAATTATATCCTTTTGGAGTTGAATATGAGCATCCACTTGGCCCATGTTGGCAAATTCCTTGAGGCGGCCGGCTTCATCGAAAGGTACCCCACGTCGTACACTAGGGGTGACCGTTCCGTGGCTTGGACCGGCTTCATCATCATTGGCCCAACTAGTCAATTGTACGCCTTCGTCTTCGACGATCATGTTGTGCAGGATAATGCAGGCGTACATTATCTGGGAAACGCATCCGACATCCCACAAACGCGTTGGACCCTTAATTGTCGCCCATCGAGACTGGAGCACACCAAATGCGCGCTCCACGTCCTTGCGCGCCGACTCATGTCGTTCCGCAAAGTAGGCCTTCCTTTCATCACTTGTTTGCCTGATCGTCTTCACAAAAACCGGCCACCGAGGGTATATCCCATCCGCCAAGTAGTAGCCCATATCATGCTGGTTGCCGTTGGCCACAAATGAGACGGCTGGACCGACGCCCGGGCACTTCTCGTTGAAGAGGGGAGACGAGTTCAGGACGTTGAGGTCGTTGTTCGACCCGGCTACCCCAAAATACGCATGCCAGATCCACAGCCGGTAATCAACTACGGCCTCGAGGATCAACGTGGGATTCTTTGACTTGTAGCCGGTCATGTAGGCCCCCTTCCAAGCAGTCGGACAGTTCTTCCACTCCCAATGCATACAATCTATGCTGCCTAACATCCCGGGGAACCCATGCTTCTTCCCGTGCATCTGCATCAAATTCTGACAATCTTCGGGAGTAGGGCTTCGAAGATACTACTCACCGAAAACGTTTATCACGCCCCCACAGAAATCCTTCAGACATTCCAGGGTTGTCGACTCACCGATGTGGAGGTACTCATCCCACATGTCTGCCGCGCCTCCGTAGGCCAACTGCCTGATTGCCGCCGTGCACTTTTGAATAGGGGTGTGGCCGGGTCTGCCAGCCGCATCGTGCCTAAAGCGGAAACACAGATATCGACGCTCTAATGCGCCAACGATGCGCATAAACAACTCCCTGAGCATTCTAAAACGCCGCCGGAACATGTTGGCGGGAAACCGCGGGTTATCTGAAAAGTAGTCGTCGTACAGCCGCTGATGTGCAGCGGCGTGATCCCGATCAATCACTGCTCGGCGGTGGATAACCCGTGGAGGGCGAGGTATCGCTTGCTGTTCCACACCCTACGCATGTACCGCTCCATCCCGCGGTTCATGTAGGCATTCATAGCCTCGTTCATCCTCCGTTCGTACTCCTCAGCATTCCCACCACTACCACCACTACCACCACCGCTACCACCCGCGTTACTCATCGCTCGATGATGCTCTTGTACAGAAAGTTAGAGAGAGAGAAAACTCGTTAAAACAAGTGGTGCAAATGAAAATGAAACTAAAATCGCGTTTATATAGGTTTTTTTTTTTTTTTTAAAAAAGAATATTCGACGCATGCCGATCGTTGGCCGATCGGGCTGCCACAATGGCGGCCAGCGCATCGGCTAGCGCATCGGCCAACGCCCACCAATCGGCCAGCCCACGCCGATCGGCTCGCCGGTTAGCCGCTCGCCGCCTCCAATGGTTCGGCTAGCCGATCGGCCAGCGCGAAGAATCGGCTAGCCGATCGCTAGCCAACCATTGGAGATGCTCTTAGGCTGATCGGTCACTCATATGAAATAAGAAATTCGTGATTTTTTTTTTCAGCTCAACAATAATATAAAGTTTACAAATCATACAATATGTGAAATTTCTTACAAGCTCAGTAGTCAGTACTAACTTTTACATGATTTATAAAATTCCAAACTAATTAAAACTTAGGTTTATGTTGTAAAAGATACTCCCTCCGTCCCCGATTAAGAGTCACATTTTTCCATTTCGGTCCGTCCCTAATTAAGAGTCACACTTCATTTTTACCATAAATGATAGTAGGTCACACATTCCACTAACTCATTTCATTCACATTTTATTATAAAACCAATATAAAAAAGTGGGTCTCACATTCCACTAACTTTTTCAACCAATTTTTTTTTACATTTCTTAAAACTCGTGCCCGGTCAAACTGTGACTGCTAATGGGGGACGGATGGAGTATTTGATATTTGATATTCTTAAAAAACTTTCGTAAAACAAAAATCAGCAAAATATTGAATTAAATGTTTTCATAATGATTTTTCTATTAGATTGAAAGTCTGAAACCGTATTGCCGTATTTGATAAATTTAATTGCATTAATTATTACCACTAATTATCATTTGTTGACTTGCTGACTTGTCATAATGAAATCAGTAAAAATTTACACTCATATTCAGTACTCCCTCCGTGTGAATATCCATAATTTTGGCACATATCGAATAAATATATTTAATGATTTTTGGAACGTAGATGTACGCAATTATTCTGTTTTCCCAAATACATTGAGTAGTTCATACTATTAATTTCACAAAAATTAAATAAATTTCAAGATAAAAATCAAATAACAAAGTATAATACTACTATATATAATTGGAATATAACAAAGTAAAATTATAACCATTTCTGACAAAAAAAAAGTTTTAAGTTCATATAATTAAACATTAACAAAATCATACCCAAGTTAAATATACAATTTTCAAATAAATTAAACAATCACTGATATAATCATAATTAAAAAGAAAAATTAATTGCGTTATGTAGGTAGAAGTCGTAGGTTGTAAACCTCGTGAATTCGGACTTGGTATTAAAATTGCATTTTTTTTTCTAAAAATAATATGTCAAAAACTTCAAAGTTCTCTTGAATTCATTGTCATAGAACAAAAATAGAATCAGTTATACATCATATCAATAATTTGCCCCTAAACGAGACCACTAAAAGATGAGCTTTCATGAATATCAAAATGGTTAATTCTAATTGCAGCAAGAACAACAATAATAAACAAATCAAGTAATAATTACTAGCTACAAACCAAGGAAAACAAAACAAATTATGTAGTCATTGACGCGTGATGAATTAATGATAACAATGGCATGATTATTTATTTATTCATTTGTTTTGGATCAAAGTGCCTGAAAAAAAGCTCTAGATATAAACTTTTTTCCTAAAACAAACAGTCATCACGAAAATGCGATTACGATGTCTGTTAAATGATATTTAAATAAAAATCTGTCAAATATTCAGAAGACATGTTATTTAATAAAACAAAATGTGTTTCTTAATTAAGTCAAAAAAGAAGAAAAATAAGAAGAAGGGTTTCTGAATTTCGTAAGCTAAATGCCTAAATCATAGGCACTAAAACTAGCAACATTATAAATATTCTTATGTTAATTCGTTTTCACCCTTAAATAGGAATATGAATATTATTAAAATTTGAAAATTAGGTGGGGCCTAAATCCTAATGGATACCTAAATTCAATATTACTCCTCTTCAAAAGCCAATATAATAGGCTTTAATTTAAAGTATTAGTAACACAGATTTGGATATGAATCAATCTTCCAAGGAATCGATTTTCTTAATCCCTCAGATAATTGAGTAATTAGGCCTTAACAAACAATAGATGACCAGTTGGAAAATGTTCTTAAAATATGTGTTTATAAGTACTACTCTACTTTAACATTTTATTTAATTTGTTTGAATCAATCAATTATACAGTCAAATCCAAATACAAAATGTAAATTAAAAAATCTCAAGCTCAACCAACTCCACTAATTTCAACTTTATTTTAACCAGTTACATCCTGATTAATGAAATATGCTTTTATTTGAATGAGGCAATGTGCCATAAACAGCTAACAAATAAAAAATAAGATAATAAACAAAAGTACAAATGAGTCAAGTAAACTCACTTCTACTTCATACAATGTGAATATGTTAAAATTTTTACAATAGTTCTTGTACCAAACATTACCTAAGGCAAACGTGAAGCCAAATTGATTTTATTTTTGTCCAATGTTTAAAAGTCAAATAATGATATAAAGACAATTGATTTTTGGATTTAATAATTAAATTGGAAGAATCATGTGGAGCGGGGTGCAGGTTTCATAAAAGTGGAGACGCAGGCGCGCCACAGGCAGATTTTATAAAGATTAAAGTGACGGTGGTCCAATTTGTCCAACAATTACAGCTCACCTTTTATCCCACTCGGGGCATTTTCGTCATTCCAATCCTTTACAACTAAATACTCTTAAATCTTAATCACACCCTTAAATATAGATCCAATGAGAACAAATTTTAATAAATGTAATTAATGTATTATAAATGTAGAAATAATCTCAAATCTATAGGTTCTGTTATTAATGAATAATGACTAAAAATATATTATTAGTGAAGAAATTGGTAGGCCGTGTGGAAAAATAGAATAAATGTATTAATATTAGTACCCTATATATTACAGATGATGTCTCTAAATAGAAACTAACTAATGGAGTATTTGTACATGTATAAAATAGCATAAATCGTAGTAGTAGTATTTTTTTCAGTAGTTTTGGAGATTTATAAAAAAAATTGTGCACGAGATCGTTATTTTTGA
Source organism: Salvia hispanica (assembly GCF_029641045.1). NCBI lineage: Eukaryota > Viridiplantae > Streptophyta > Magnoliopsida > Lamiales > Lamiaceae > Salvia > Salvia hispanica. The sequence continues at coordinate 46,547,768 of NC_142692.1, read as the reverse complement.
TGCGATAGCATATAAAATAAATACATAAAATACGTATTTATGAAAATGTAGATGTCATCTTCCCAAGTGATTCACCACTTCGTTTTATTTTAGCAAAATGTAAATTCTTATTGCCTGGTTAGTTCTAGTATTGTTTTCAATTTAATTAAATCAATTTACCCAAAATATCTTAAATGAATCAATTTTATTGTAAGCGCCATATTCGTTGCTTCCGCTGAGAAAAAGAGAAATCAACTGTTTAGGAAGAAATAAGCATTAAAGATGTAAGTAAAAGTATGTTTCCGAAAAGTTAAAATTAAAATTTTATTTGGTTATATTATATACCACCGCTACAATTGTAAAAATGAATACTCCGTATTAAAAATGTATTTAATTCATATAGGAGTATTACCATTGCATGCAAATGCAATTGAGGTAGAGAAAAAGAGAGAGAGTGGGAACATAGTTGGCCTTTTTAAGCGACAAGTAGCACTAGAAACAATTTAACGCTCCCTCTGCTCCAAACGACATTCACACCCCACACCTCACCTCACCACCACCACTCCGCCACCGCTACAATCGTCTCCTCTGCTCTGGAAAACGCGTCACACCGCTCGCATTCCCTAACCTCGGATCCCAATCCGATCGCAGATTCGCTGCTGGTGAGTGTGGGAATTTGGCAGCGCAGAGGCACGTGTTTGCGTTTGCGTTTGATTGATGTTCAATTGCATTTGATTTCTTATGATGGTGTGAATTGGCGTCATCCCATACTTTTTACTTGCGCTTTGTATTCTGCGCTCGGTGGAGCAATTACTCTGCTTGTTCTTTTGCGGAACCTCTTTCTCTCTCCTCAGCCTCACAGCATTTTTCGCTTTTTTCCGCTCTGCTTTCATTCTGTTCTGTGTGTTTGTTTTTAGAGGTATCTATCGCCTTTTTTTACTTTTTCTATTTATCTGTGAGCGTCCTTCTTTTTCAGATGTCGCTGTGATTCATCCTTTTATTTCTCTTTTTAATTTGATTTTCTACGCTCCTAACTTTGTTCGAGATTAGTTTAGTAGGAGCAGAAGAGTTCAAGTAAGAGTTCTCATTGTATCGTTTTTCCTTAATTGTGAATCTATGGAGCATTTCTCATGTTCAGTGAGTTTGATTTGGATACTCGTTTAATTTCCGATGCAGCAGATTGAATAGTATGCCTATTCGTTGATTTTGAGAGAGGGAGAGTTTTCAATGGAGAGATAAATTTAATGTACAGTATTTTTAGGAAATCGATATTTAAATCATTACATGTAGCAATTCATGAATGAAATACCATACCAGCTTAGGAAAGATTTCATCGAGATTGCGGGTTAACTTTTTCTGCTTTTTTTTCCCTTTTTAATTTCAAGATGATGGATGTCATATTCATGGTGCATTTTGATGGTTTTTGGTGGCCTATCAATTTCTTTGTCCTTGTTGGCCTATTTTTAAAATTATTCAAGACAGTTGCATGCCTTCAAATTTTTTTATCATATCTATAATGCAGAATCTGCACTGAAGATTTGATTGGAATATCTTGTGGTTGTATATCTGAAATCCAACTATGCCAAGATATCTGGCATGTTAATATAGCTGGAGAATTTCGACACTGTTAATCTGTGAACATATTTTTGGCTAACAGACTATGCTTTAGCTTTTTTAAACCCTATGCTATCCAACTTTCTGGTACAAAACTTTGTTAGTTTGATTTATGCTGCCTCACCTAATCAGAACTATCTTAAATGCAATTATCAGTACATCCAGGCATATATTTGTTGCTGAATATTCAGATTTTAGTTCATATGGGAATTTGATTGGTAGAGTAACTTTATGAGTACTATGTATTTTATTGGTAGTTCATATTTAGATTTCATTAATTGTGCATTTCGCTTCTTGTTAGTCAATATGCTGAATAGAACATCTGGGGCATTGTTCAGGAACCTTTATAGTCATTTGAAATGCTAGTGTAAACAAAGTGATAGATTATGGACGCATGCAACCTAACTATATGATCCTAAGGTAGTGAAACTCATCGTTGGGTAAGTTCCGACCCACAGTATTCCCCACAATCATGAATAGTATGAAAGAGAGAGATATTGTTTGGTAAAGAAAATGATCAGCAAAACAAGACAGGATTAGGGCATTTATTAGTATTGTTGGGTAGTGCAGAACACAAAAGAAAAGGATTAAAACGTTGGTTGAAAAAGTTCAATGTTGATACAAAGCTAGGACCATATTTGTCATTGTAGTCAACTGTTCCTTTGGCAGTTTCAGAATATATTCTAATATTACTGGTACTTTTTGCCGAGTAATGCTTCTGGTGCATTGTGCAATTTACCAATGTTTACTTTTGTTGATGAATCCTTAATCTTATAGTATTACCTTTCATAAATTTTTTTTACTCTAACAGCCTGCAATGGACAAAAGGAGTTGGCCCTGGAAGAAAAAATCATCCGATAAGCTAGCAGCTGAGAAAGCAAATGTTTCAGGATCAGACTCTTGTGCCACTGATTCAGATGTAAGCTCAACACAATTAGACAAGGTTTATTCATTTTATTGTGATTATTATCTTTAAATATATACTCTTGTGCTTCCCTTTTCTCATGTCATATTTTTCTACATCATATCAACCAGTTGTGGCAACAATAGTGATTGCTCAAGTGACCTGTTGTATATTTCTTTTGCAAGCTATTGAGCCATTCATGTATTCCCTTGACTTTTCCTCTTCTATTTCCATGTCCCAATTCCTCTGTTTCCATTGTAGCTTATACTCTTGAATAGGAACCATTTCCATTTTATGCTTATTTTGGTGTTCCTGATAAAGGGGTTGCCTGTGATATCAGTGTTAGATTTTTTTCTTCTACTGCACTACAGTTCTGGAAACTGATTCAAGAGTTCCACTGAGATTATTTGTGATCATTAAATTTATTTTTAATATATAATCTCCTTCCATCCATCAGCTTTAATTGGCCATACCTTGTTCTACAATATTGTAGTATTTTTTTCATTGTCCTTCTTCTGTTGCAGGGAAAGTTGGATAATAACAATAAACAGCCCAAGTATGTTCAAATCTCAATTGAATCGTATACGCATCTTACTGGACTTGAAAATCGTGTGAAATCCTATGAAGATCAAGTGCATAACTTGGAGGATGAAATAAAAGAACTCAATGAAAAGCTATCTGAAGCGCATTTAGAAATGATTAATAAAGAAAACCTGGTGAAACAGCATGCTAAAGTTGCTGAAGAAGCTGTCTCAGGTTTGAACTTATTTTATGTACAGTACATCAAATATATTTTTTCGGATGATAAGTAACTGGACTTTATTAACAAAAAAAATTTCTGCACAGGATGGGAAAAGGCTGATGCAGAAGCGGCGGCATTGAAAAATAATGTGGAGTCTGTCACACTACTAAAGCTTACTGCTGAAGATCGGGCGGCCCATTTGGATTCTGCTCTCAAGGAACACATGAGGCAGATACGAAATTTGAAGGAAGACCATGAGCTAAAGTATCAGGAAGTTATTCTTAGCAAGAATAAAATATTTGACAAGATGAAGCATGAGCTTGAAACTCGAATCGCAAAGTTTGAACAACAATTACTGAGGTCTGCTGCTGACAATGCTGCACTATCAAGAACTTTGCAGGAACGCTCCAACATGCTGTTCCAGCTCAGTGAGGATAAATCACAAGCTCAAGCTGAGATAGAACGTTTGAGGAGCAACATTGAGTCCTGTGAAAAAGAAGTGAACTCATTAAAATATGAGGTTCACATTGCTAAGAAAGAAGTGGAAATCCGCAATGAGGAAAAGAACATGAGTATGCGGTCAGCAGACGTGGCAAATAAGCAGCATCTTGAGGGAGTAAAGAAAATTGCCAAGCTTGAAGCTGAGTGTCAAAGGTTACGGGGGCTTGTTCGCAAGAAACTGCCTGGTCCAGCTGCACTGGCACAAATGAAACTTGAAGTTGAAAATATGGGACGCGACTATGGAGAATCCCGTGTACGGAGGTCCACAGCGAGGTCTCCAACAGCAAACTTGTCACAGCTGCCTGACTTTACACTTGACAATTTGCTGAAGTGCCAGAAAGAGAACGAGCTACTAGCAGAACGTCTACTGTCAATGGATGAAGAAACAAAGATGTTGAAAGAAGCATTAACAAAGCGTAATGGTGAATTGCAAAGTTGTAGAAGTATATATGCACAGACAGCTAGCAAGCTTCAAAGTTTAGAATCACATTTACAAGCTAATGGTGAATGGAGAAGTCCTGTAACTCATGGTTCAGTATCTGTTGAAGGTTTCTCTAGTCGCAAGGCTAGCAATCCACCAAGTTTTGCCTCAGTGTCTGAATGCGGAAATGATGATAATGTAAGTTATGCTGGTTCGTGTGCTACATTATCTATGTCTGACCTCTCCAGCGTCCAGAAGGACAAGAACACTGACACCCCTCGGAAATCTGAAAACACCAAAAACCTCGACCTAATGGATGACTTTCTGGAGATGGAGAAATTAGCATACCAATCCCATGGATCACATGAAACTGTATCAAGTCCAGATGTTTCTGGTGATACAGGCAGTACATGTCCCGAACAAGCAAAACTTGTAGGTTCTCCATCTAAAGACGGACTTGCATCTGAGTATCAAGTGCTCTCGAAAGTAGATTCAGCTGTTGCAGATCCTCAACTGCAAGCTGATCAACCTTTCTTTGCGAAGCTCAAAGCAGAATTATCCAGAGTGATTGAGTCAATGTCTGAGGGGAATGATATGGAAAAGGTTATAGTTGATATTAGACACATTATGCAGGATGTGTTTGATACTTCAAAGCACCAGTTACAGAATGATGTTGACGCAGTTCCTGATTTTGGTACAGAAAGTATTGCTGATGGTGCCCAGATAACATCCACAAATGGTACAACATTGTCTGGAAATGTTAACAGTATTGACAATGTGCAATTCAATCAAGAACTCAAAATAGCCATCTCGGACATTCATAGTTTTATTATGATTCTTGGTAAAGAGGCCAAGGTTGTCCCAGGTGCATCCCCTGATGGAGAGGGGCTATCTGAAAGCCTCAACAAGTTTTCCGCCAGATATACTGAATCTGAGAGTGGGATTAATCTTTTTGATTTTGTTCTTGACATATCTTATGTGTTGCGAGAAGCAAGCAAGCTGCACTTCAATGTACTGGGGATTAAGAGTTCTGAAGTTGAAACCAGTAGTTCTGATTGTATAGACAAGATTGCACTACCAGAGAATAAGGGTGTGGTGGACTCATCAGGGGAGATGTATCGGAATGGTTGCTCCCACTTTTCTGATTCTGTCTCCGATCCTGATACTCCAAGCGCTGGAAATCTTGTTCCAACCTCTGAATCAGCCGCCTCACGGAAATGCTCACCGGAGGAGTTTGACGAATTGAAAATGGATAAGGATAATTTGGCGGTGGAACTTGCTAGATGCATGGAAAAGTATGAAAGCACGAAGATTCAGTTGCTGGAAACAGAACAGCAGCTTGCTGATGCCAAGTCGCAATTAACTTCAGTACAAAAAGGCAACAGCTTGGCAGAGACACAACTCAAATGCATGACAGAATCCTACAAATCACTCGAAACAAGGGCAGAGGGATTACAAACCGAAGTTAAACTTCTTGAAGGGAAAATTGGAAATTTGGACCTCGAGCTGCAAGAGGAAAGAAGAAGTCATCAAAATGCACTGAACAGATGCAATGATCTCTTAGACCAGCTCCAAAGGTACAGATGAATTTTTTTCACTATGCGTGCTTCCATATTTCTTTGATTTCTGAGATATTTATAATAGATATCCCAAGTCTTGTTTTACGTAGGTGCATTATTGTAGTTTTAGAATATGGCATTTCATTAAACTAAATAGGGCATGTGGAAACATATCTGAAGCTGTTCAAATATTTAGTTCAAGATGCTAAGTTCAGTACTAATGTGGTTTCAAACTTATAAAATGCTCTTTAATATCTACACAATATGACTTTTGACACCTAATTGTTCTATTTGCCACTTGTTTATGCGAACGAAACTACTTAATTGTTGGCATATCACATATGTTCTTGCTTTACCTTTTAAGCTTTGTTATTCTAAGAATCACTGAAATATTATTGTTCATTGTTCTTGCTTAGATTACAGATACTTGGATGTATCAATGTAGTATGTAGTTTCTAACCTATCACTGGGCTTGTCTTATTATTTCCATCTCAGGATTGAAACTCATGGAGTAGCTGGCAATGATGAAAAGTCTAGCCAGGTAAGCCCTACAAAAGTATTTCGTGATTTGCAATTAGCATCTGCTACTATAGATATGGCCCTGTTTTGGAATAAATACTAGAGCTGCTGTGAAAAGCTTTCCTGAGGCATGTTGCATTCGTACTTAAATATATGCTTCTCTTTGGTGTTTCTGGATACACAATTTATTCTTTGAAACTCTTTGTAGAACGTTACGCAGACAGATATCAAATAATTTGTTCTGCATACGCATTTAAGTTTGTAGTTTTAACCAAATAACCAAATTTTAATATCTGAACTTGTAATTTTCCAAGTTTTACTACTGTACTAGATCAAGATAGTTTTCAGATTTCTATATTTTTAACCAGTTTTAATATTTTTTTACTTGTCAGGAAAAAGACTTGGCTGCAGCAGCTGAAAAGCTGGCGGAGTGTCAAGAAACCATATATCTTCTTGGTAAGCAGTTGAAAGCTTTGCATCCTCAGTCAGATTCTCTCAGTTTTCCAACCAGGAGCAGGAGTCAAAAGATGGAGGCTTCGATCGAGGGAGAACCAATAACGAATGACATAGTGTTCCCAGACCATAATGCATACGGAATGGATAACACACGCTTGTTCTATCTGAACAGGGCAGGCTCAGAATCCCCCTCGGATATATTTGAGGCCGAGTTCAGTCCATCCGACTCCGAAGCAAACAACCCACAGAGATCCCCAGCAGGACCAAACCATCAGAAACACCGCCCTACAAAGTCGAGCTCCTCGTCGGCTTCTTCTACACCTACACCAGAGAAACAAAGTCGCGGCTTCAGCAGATTCTTTTCCTCGAAAGGAAAGAACGGCTACTGATTACTGGTCTATATTGATATTTAGCTCATGCAATATGAGCACTTTCTGTAAATAAAGATGATGAACCTTTTTCCCCTTGTTATATATATATGGTTATTTTTTCAAATAAAAACTTGTGTGTGTGGTGAAGGTGTGGCTGTGAGATTTCAGGGAAGCCTGAGCTGAGAACGATAACCACAACAGAAATATCTAACGAAACAATTAGTAGAAAACATAAAAAAATCGTAGGTTATTACATGATAGGCTAGGAATTTCTTATGATCGGTAGCATGTAGTCTCGTTCGAGCGTTGCCCACCAAAAAAAAGAAAACATCAAAAAATCAATGGAAGAAAGTTTGTAATAGTACAATTTGAATGCGTATTTTTGTTCATTCATGTACAGTTCGTTGTTGAACAATATACATGCTCTATTGTTTAAAGCTTACAAAAATTACGTAATTAAAACAATAAGATTACTTGAGTTTTGCAATACCATTACAGATGGTCTAAATCCTACACAAAAATGGGTTTTTGATGTAGTTAGTATTTATATATCATTTTTGTCCGAAACGGAAGAAGCTATTTGTCAATAAAACTCCCCAAGTCCATAGTTTTCATGAAAACGGCTTTCGAAAATGAAAAAAATTCAATAATAATAAACCGAATGCCCCACTCGCATAATTTAACTAATGTTCCGGTCGTTAATAACACCAATACAAAATTTCAATGTCTGAAAAAGATATATAAATTGCTTTTTTGTTGCTATCAGAAAAGTATATATTTTTATGTATCGTGTTTCACTCTTGATCACACTTTTAATAGTAACAAAATACAAATTATAAAATAATTTAATAGTTGCTTGCACACTACGATTTGATTTGATCGAGTCAGCTAAAAGTCGTAATGTTGCAATCGTTCATGGCTACATTTTTACGTGCCACTACTTTATGCCACATGAATCCAATCTAATCTACTTGACAATTTAGAGGTATTAATTAATTAATTAATTAAAGAGAATAATTAAAGAGATGCGCATTAAAATTTGAAGTAAGAAAAGTCTCATGTTGCACTAATTTAAGGGATTTGATGATTAATCATAAAATATAAATACATTTTGCGCGTTAATAACAAGCTAGTGTAATTACTTTATACACGCTTTAATTGAGCTTGATTATATTCTTTAATTCCATGCTATACCGCTTAATTCTAAATAAAAGTTGTAAATTTCTACAACATTTAATCTATTATGTGCGTGTATGGCCAAATTGAGAATATGTTTTTATATTTCTTCAACGCTTTGGAGATTATACTAGTTAAGAGGTTATTATGAAATTATATGAGTTTTATCTCAAATACTCCGTTATTCACTTATTTATTTGAGTCAAATTTTCTGATCAACTGAAGGTGATTTGTGTGACAAAAGGCTAACTTGGTGATTTAATATTTTAATTTGAAAAAATATGAAATATCTCAAAATTTAACTTTTTTTATTGATTTATTTGACAATTTGAATTCTCTAGATTTTATAGTACTAATAAAATACTAGTATATATTAACGCAACCTCTAAATTCTAATGAGAGGGAGTAGTAAAGTTGTTGGGTTAGAGTAGAGGGAGCAAAATTAAGATTCCAACGCACCCAAATTATAGTATAATAATTAATTTAATTACAAGAAGAAGAAGAAGAAGAATCGTTTATCTTTATGCTAGTGGGAACATGCATGAATATATGATAGTTTTCATCAACCAAACAAACAATATTAATGGGTAACGTTTGGTGAAACTACTATTCAATTTCTCCTCCTCCTTGATACATCATTTTCCACCCCTTCTTTATTTTTTCTTTTACAAACCCCATTTTCAAATTGAAATGCTATTTAATTCATTTTCCATCCCCCCTGAGCTCCTTTTAGATTTAAGCTTTATCACTCTCTTTCTTAATTTTGATGTGTGAGTTTGTGGAAAAAAGAAAAGAAATAATGTGTATGATTATGCACTTTTTCAACGTCTAAGTATTACTCCTACTTTGCCACGCATTCCACACAAGACTTATTGATGGATAAAGTGTGTCTACTCGTATCACGAGTCTTGATCTAGTAACTAGAAGAAAAAAAAGAGATATACTATTAATTGTGTTATTTAATACGGAGTACTACTTTTGTATTAACGTTAAAATTGGTTCAAATTTCTAAGATATCACTTTTCTCTTTGTCTTACTATACATTCGCCGCATTTGTCGCATTCGTTGTTGTCTCATGCACGTCACTCTATCTCATTTTTATTTCATTATCTTTATCTCACAGCTTATTGTTGCGCCATTGTTGCTTGTCTAAGTCAATTCATTTGATATTGAAAAATTAATCACCATCTATAAAAGGTAGACACTTCAAACTGACTTTAAATAAACTAAAACAAACCAGCATCATCAAATCAAGCGACAAACCGCAAAACAAGTATGATAGCTAGCAAGATCAAGAACACATATATTATGATTTTTTCAAAAAAAATTACTATAACGTGTTTAGCATAATGTAAGTAGTCTTCATGACCAAACAAACGATATTAATGTTTGGTGGAAATAGTATTCGCCAAAACTACTTTTCATTGTGGTATGCTCACGTTACTTGTTTTCTTTCATGTGATTATTTGAAAAAACAAACAAACTTAAGTGTCCAAAAATATAAATAATGTCTATCAATGTTTCTATCCATTTAAAAATACTTCGTAGTGATCAACAAACAAGCAAAAAATTGACTATGAGGTAGATAGTCATAGTCTACAATTTGAGATAGAATATTCCTTAAAACTCAAAAGTCCAACATAATTGTAGTGGCGGCATGAAGACATATTTCATTCTTCACGTTAGTTTAATGTGTTCAAACTTTTCAAGAAATTTAAAAATGCAAATTATTTATGGATATGTTTAGGATAAATGCAGAGCCGGTTACTTTCGTATCACTATCAATATCCTTTAGTAATTTTCTCGATTAGAACAATTCAACAGGGGAAAGATGAAAAAATGTTGAATATATATTTTAGATTATATTGAGCATGCGAAATTAACTGATCCCCAATTATTATTTTGAGAAAATCATTCAAATATCCTTGGATGCCAAAATCCTCATTTAAGGTGCAAAATTTGGGATTTTTAACTAAAATTATCAGATATAGGGATAATTTGCTAAACAACTACTCCCATCTTATAAGCAATCGTTTACTCCTTTTCCTTCATCCCTTAAAAATAGTATACTACTAATTTTCCATTTTAGGCAATTCAAAATAGAGAATTTTTTTCTTTAATAAGGTAATTAGTCTCATTCTCCACGAATAATAATTCAATCACTTTTTTTTTCTTACTTTATCAATTGCGCGTTAAAAGTTGCGTCATTTCAAAATTAAACTTTAGTTTCATTCCGCACGGAGGGAATATAATTTACCTAAATAATTCCGAATTTATTCTTACCTCAAGAATATATGCCCCATTTTAATTTGCACTGAAGTTTCACCTACTAAGATTTCCCCATTCGGTAAGTGGAAGTTGCAGCACAAATTGCAATTTCAAACACACTTTATCTTTTACAAGCATATAGTTAATATTCCCATCTAAAAATATGCATATTTGATTCGACTCAAGTTTTATGTATAATTTAGTAAGTAAAAGAAATGGAATAAATGTTAGTGTAAGACTGTAAGTAATATTATTAGAGAGTGGACTCCACATTATTAATAATGTAGTGTATAATAATAATAGTAATTTGTAAATAAAATAATGTGTAAAGATAATGTGTTATTTAAGTATTTCAAAATTAAAGAGTTGGTACTTTTCAAGAAAGAACGGATTAGTAAGAAAATACAACTCATAATCATACTATTTTTATAAATATTTTCATAAAAACATCATAATTTTCTTAGAGAGCGAATCTTTTTGGCAGTATCCTTTTCTCACACCTTTTGGTCCAACTAATTATCATCTAATCAACGAAATTAATGGTTAACGCCCGTGACACGTCCACTTATTTTCTTCACGGTGAGATAGTGGTGTTTTATTATACGCAAAATAACACATTATTGAAATAATGATTAGTTAGTGTAAGTGTAAATCGTGTAGCCCCAACAACAACTTTAGGCCAAGCCACCTGGAAACTTACAAGCTTTGTCTTTTTCCTTTTCTGATCATTTAATTGAGTGCTCTAATTATAGTAAAAAATTAAAATTTAAAATAGCTAACGTTTACAACAAAATTTGTATTAAGAAAATAAAAAATGAAAACAGACTGCTTATTGGAATATTGGGTAGATGATTATACTTTTGGATAATTAAACATTTTGTACAATTAATCTTAGAGTTTTTTTATATTTTGTGGTATCAATTCATTGGAAATTGATTGTGCTAATAACATTTATGAATTCTTGTTACAAGGTTTGTACTGAAATATGCAATCATACCAATTGTGCCAATTAAACCAAATTGAAAGTTGGTAGGCTGTCAAGATGCAGGTCTGATTTTAACTCATAAATGTAGTCTGGTTCTGATATTTTTGGAAGTGTTAAAATAGGTAGATAGAAGAATGGGCACATTGTGTTTCATTCCAAATTAAAACAATAATTCCAATATGTGGATGCAATTTAATACTTCTAATGCTTAATATTTGGAGTTTAGCCCATAAAAGGCCACTGCACGTGCACAACCCTAATACGGCACCGTCTCATTAATTGTCAAACAAGTTGTTTCTTTATTTTTTGGTTGTACTTCTTTTATAATTGTAATTTAATTATTTAAATTTACGGTTTAGATATGAAGGGTAATCTTGTATTATTGGCATACGTTTTACTTCAAAAGATATTGAATTTCTAAGATAAAATTAAACTGTCTGTAGTATAATAATAGTTGAGTTCATTCTACAAACAAACCAATAATTAAAAATGTTATTCCATTTCTACTATCATTATGTTTCACAATCTAATTTCATTGGTTCGTACCAATCACCTACCTATTATCTATTATTCCTCTCTAGCTAAATCTATTCTCCTAGTAAAAATATTTTTTTTCCTTTGCGAAACTATTGTAATATAGATTTTAATTTGAATTTATATTTTTGGGGTTGTATTTATTATTCTACAATGTGAATCTTAATCCAATTTGAAGTAAGGCGTTCTCATATGAATTTTTTCCATAGTATTTTATTGTACTGGAAGTACTTAATAATTCGACGAAATAATCAATTGAATCAATTTTGAATCCATCCGATTCTCACATAGTATGTGTGTAGGTGAAGAGGAACATGAGTATTAATATCTACTCCTATATGTTTAGATATTTATGAAGATCGAAATTATATTAATATTAATGTGGTTTGAAATGTTGACACACTCTCGTTAAGCAAATTTTAATAGTATATTTTTTATCATATTAAAGTAAACAAATAAAGAAGATCAAACTCATTAAAAAGATCAACTATACTTGTATTTATACACATTAAAAGGATAATCCATATCGCATGGAATTATAATATCGATCTTCATCATTAACTTAGGAAATCTGAAATTGACTCGGTTTCTATAATGGTAGCATGAAATAATAATTATTTTAACCAAATTTTAAAATTTGAGCAGAAATTTTTCTGAAACTTGGAGTTTCATTCACACGGAATTTTCCACTAAAAAATCACTGAATTAGTAGTTTAGTCACATCAAGCACTTTAATTTAAATGAACCCCAATTCAATATCAGTTTTATTTTCTTATATCAATCGCTACATATAAATAATTTCTATCAACATAATAAAATATGAAATAAAACACTGTTTCAACTTATAATTTGGATGAGGAGAACACATGGGATTGCTCTGCAGCATACAAAAATTCCATAACTTATGAAAAAGGGAAAAACCCATAAAAAGAAATATGAAAACACACACTGTATAACAGGTCCTTTTTTTCCTGTGGACTTTAGGCTGAAAATGACACAAAATTGCCAAATAGTATAATTCTATCTAAACCAAACTAAAATAATAACAATAAAAAAAGTAGTGAAAAATGCAAGAGCCAAGTGTAGAGGTGGATTGGAATTGGATATAAAAAGGGACCAATTGCCTCCCAAATATTCCTATGCAATCTCTCCATTCCTTTCTAAACCATTGTTGTTTATCATTTCACAATTTGCACAACTCTTTTCAATCTTGAAGGTTCTAATTATGGCAATGGAAAAGAATTTGCAGCAAGTCACAAAAACATCAAGATTCAACAGAATCTGTGTTTTCTGTGGAAGCAGCCCTGGCAAGAAACCTATCTACCAGCTTGCAGCAGTTCAGCTTGGAAAAGAACTGGTAATTTCAATCCCTTTTTTTGGCTTAAAACTCCAATTCTTTGTTAAACAAGAAATAGGTGTTTCATGCCTTTTTGACCTATTAAAGGAAGTCAAATTTTGTTTGGTTGATTGTTACAACTTAGTTATCAACAAATGTGAAAAATTATGCTAATTTTGATGTTAGCACTGAGACAAATTGAACAGAAACTTTTATTTTTTTATATTTTTTTTAATTTTCTTTGAGATTTTGAAAAACTATGAATTGATGCACAGGTTGAGAGAAACATAGACTTGGTGTATGGAGGTGGAAGCATAGGATTGATGGGCTTGATTTCAGAAGCTGTGTATAATGGTGGCCGCCACGTGTTGGGGTACACAAATTATTTCCATTCTTTATTTATTCATATTTCCTATTTCTATATTTTGCACTACTTACTAATTCATGAAACTTCATCCCATTTCCACAGGGTAATTCCCAAAACTCTTATGCCTAGAGAGGTATAACTAACACCCAACAACACTCTATTTTTCCATATAAAATATTGCATAAAATAAATTATTAAAAAAAATACTATTTCAGATAACAGGGGATCCAGTAGGTGAAGTGAGAGCAGTTTCAAGTATGCATCAAAGGAAGGCAGAGATGGCTAGACAAGCTGATGCATTTATAGCCTTGCCAGGTAATAATTTTACTTAGTCTTCATTCCTCCTCATTTTATTACCTACCAAATAAATTATTCTACTTGTCTTAGTCACACTCTTGTTGATTTGGTTTGATGACCATAATAATTAATAAACATAACATGATATTTTGGAATAAAATCAAGAGCTAGCTGAAAATGTGTGGTTGATATAATTTAAATATTAATTGTGGGGTGCAGGTGGGTATGGCACATTGGAAGAATTGTTGGAAGTCATAACTTGGGCTCAACTTGGAATTCATGACAAACCGGTATTTATTGTATCCAATTTTTCAATGATAGCTACATATGTATGTAACTATATTTAATAGGGGCATGTGCGATGTGGGTGTCACAGATATACTTCCGTGCAACTATGTCTGTCCTTGTGGGAATTGCACTACAAACTTTCCTTTCATTTAAGTGTCATATTTTTTTTTTCTTGCTCCAATAAGAGTTCCTCTTTTTCAAAATTTGAGAGAAACCAATATATTTTACATTTTTCTGTTTTTGTAGCTAAGTACTCCACTTTTTAAATTGATATGCTTAACTTAAGCTTCAAAAAGCACACACCTTCATGTAGTCAATTTGCACATATTAGGAATCATAATTAATCTCCTTCCCTCGAGTAAAAAACATGAAAATTTACATTTATGACTTTATCAATTACTATTATTATATTTTCAAAGGCCAAATTATAGAAAATATTAAATAGAGATAAAATAAGAAGGATATCAGTGTATCACGATTCAAGAGTTAAAACGGTCATAGTACAATTCTAGTAGTTTTTTTATTATTATTATTATTTGATTAAAAGGGGAAAAAAAAAAAAAAAAAGGCATTGTAATTTGAAATTAATGAATTTTTGCAGGTTGGTTTGCTCAATGTAGATGGGTATTACAACTCACTACTGTCGTTCATAGACAAAGCAGTGGATGAGGGTTTCATTGCACCATCTGCCCGTCACATCATTTTATCTGCCCAAACTGCACATGAACTAATGTCAAAGCTTGAGGTACCACTCCACACCAACGTCAATTTCCTTAATTTCGTTGTCACCATGGTCCCCACATTTGATTTCACTTGTGGGTTCAAATTAGAGTTCGTTTACTTACGAGATCAAATCAAAATATTTACATGTTTAATTTAATGTTTGGTAAAAATTTATTAACCTGTAATTCATGAAATATTTGTATATACTACGTCAAGATATGCATGGTTAAATCAGAACAGTCGGTTTAGCCTTAGGCTGAGCTAGAGGTTTCGGTTTCTGAACCATAACCAGCCCTTATGGGCACAACCAGAACCAACTAATTATCTATTCTACCTGTTCGATTTTAGTTCCAATATTTTTGAATTAGAAAAATAGTGAAAATTTGTTAAGAGACAAGGTCAAAAAGTTGGCTAAAAAGGCTAAAAATGTTGATTATGAACTATAATCAGATTGTCAATTATCGATTTAAAATAGAAATCATCAAACATGATGTTGGATAAGTTACATTTCCGCTTCTCTTAGAACTGTAACTGTGTATTTCAAATCAAAATCAACAGTTTTTTTTATCCAATGGCACCCTGAACTACCTAATTCATCTTACTTAAATATAATACTGAAGTTGGGTTAAGAGTCACCCGACTAGAGAAGTTTCACGAATTCAATTGTCTATTTTCTAACAATTTTGATGTTACATAAACTAGATAATATTGTTGATTTCACCTTAAATTTTAAATGGTTCATTTATGTTTTGACATGTGAGCTTTGTATATGACGTGCAATTTTTTTATCCCTTACTTAATTAGTATTTTTAAAATGCAGGATTATGTTCCAAAACATAATGGGGTTGCCCCAAAGCTTAGTTGGGAGATGGAGCAACAATTGGGCTATACCACAAGATCAGATATTGCTCGTTGACTTCCAATATTATTTAGGCAAAGTATATATTTTTAATTTTGACACAAGAAACGTGACATGAACAGCAAAAGGTCTAGCTAGGCCCTAGGGATCACACATTTGATTATTGATTCTATATTTATGTGCCTAGTGTTATTGGCTTGGTTTGGTCGTCGGTTTTAAGTGATAATCCCAATCCATTAATTTGCTTAGAAAATGTCTATTTGTACTTGTTCCCATGTATATATAATACTATATATTTAGCGATTAATGTTTTCAAAGTATTTTTTTTTTACTTGATTAGTGTCTAAAAATAAAATATGTACATATGTGTTCTTATGTTTTCTTCAAATTTTCTTCGATACGTAAAAGAACAACTGACGTGGAGTTTATATATCAAATGTGTCAATATCTCCGGATGTCTTTTAGAATGAGATTCTTTCAAACTTTCTTCATTCTCTAAAATAATCACGTTGTAAAATTTAAATAGTAAGCCAATTCACCAATATGTTTCTTTTCCTTCGTACCAAAACTATTCCTCTAATAGAATGACTCAATAAGGTCAATTCCATTCAAACTATTAACAATGAACATTTCACTAGACATTAATTCGATTCACAAATATCGTCACTACTTTTTTAATTAAACCAATCCAAAACTCGTTTTAAAGTAAATGGTCCACTTGTATTCTTTTTAGTGGTCAATCCATATTGGAATATGCTTTGCCTAGCCATGAAAAGAAAAAAAGTGTATTGCATATCATCACATGCTCCACATTATTCATTATACAAATATAGCATATGTACAAGTGCACTCACAACACGTGTTGGTAACATTTAACAAGGATAAGAGAAGAGTGATAGTGAAGTGATATGCTATGTCCATATAATGTTTAGGATAAGAACACATAAAGTGTGTCCATTTCAAAGTAGGCTCTCCACTTTGCTTGATACTAAAGTAATAATTTGATCATGTAGTTGATGCCACGCATGGTTACCACCACAAAGATATGTGTTGTGTGTGTGTGAGTGCAAATGGTGTTGGGGGTTGGGTGGTTGACAAGACCACATGGATAATCTTGTCTATAACATGCTACTACCAATATAAACACAAACCTACAATATCTACATTAGGCCTAATTCAGTTCATATTAATTCTTGAACCCAAAATCACTATGTAGAACCAACTATATAGCATTCATGTTTACTAGCAAATTAAGCATATATGGGGACAAGTTTAATCACTCGTTTTCCACAAATCATCACATTACTACTACAAAATTTACACTCAATATGGATGGATATATGCATATACAGCATATTCCCTAACAAGCGCACACTAGATATTAAAGAATTTGAGGATGAAATGGTGAAGCAAACGAATGACGAGCGGTTTGCTTATGTGAAGGATTGAGCCACGGATGATGTAGTCACCAGAGCTGAGAGGAGGCCTACGATGACTGCACTGTTGTAGGTGCTCGGTTCAGTTTGCATCGAGTTGTTTCTTGAATCCACGAATGACTCGTTGAGAAATGGTCCACCGACTAGTGCCCCCATCGCGACGTTGGGGTTTGGCTGTTCCGACTCGAGCCATTTGAAACCGTCTTTGCAACCGGTCGTTGCATCAGTCGGGATCGAGGCTCCTCTATGATGGACAAATTGGGGATACTTATCCCCATAGCCCACAAGAAAACTCATTTTTAATGGGTTGTTGCCCAATACAAAATCTGCCTGAAAATATCACAAAAGGTGCATGACATTAGATGGGAAAAAATCAAGATTTATTAACTATGAACACAACACATTATAGTCTTAGTCATATATAGATGGCATGGGGTGTGATCAATTGCTAACTTTCTTAAGTTGCTAACTTGCTAACTCCTCAACGCAGTGCATTAAAAATGTCAACACGATGACATTAAAATATCAACATATAATTTTATTGAACTTCAATATAATGTGTTGATATTATGTATTGATATTTTGATGTCACCGTGTTGACATTTTTAATACACCGTATTGATGAGTTAGCAATATAACGCACCCCTGGATGGCACTATATTATGTGTAAAAAGGCATGATCCCCTTTGAAATTCAATCTTGGCAATCCATCAATCAAACTTTGTAATCTCCGTTCTAACTACGAGTATGAACTTTCGTATAAGGTGGCAAAGTGTACCTGAGAGAGTGCGAACTTCCGTAGATCTGATGGCCTAAAATCTCTTCCATTGCAAGATAGTGTTGCCGCTCGGGACGAGAGCATGTAATCGCTGTATATGACTGCTAGAAATGCTGAGGCAACAGGATGCTGTAACGCGTTCCATTGACTTATCCACACTAAACCACCTGCATATATAAGATTAAATTTAAACATTATGACCACTAAATTACGTAAATGTTAATGATGAAATGACGTTGGAGATGAGGACGAGGTGAACTTTGATACTACTGAATTATAGATGTAACTCAAGGCCAAAAATGAGCATATGAGGAAGATTACTGCGTGTTCTGCTAGTGGTAGCAGTTGGCGATTTGGGTAATAGACCACACATTACGGCTTCTGCTGACTCTCTATATTTGTCGAGGACATTGGAATTGGAGACGTCCTTTGAGCCAAAGAAGGAAACTCGGGATAGCAGAACCTGCATTAAGGTGGAATTTTTGCAAAATCGACAGTTTAGTAAATAAAGATTAGAACAAGCATGTCACATAAACCATAGATCCTTGTGGGATCATATTCTAAATGAACTGAAAAGCAGAAGAAAAATAATCCTCATTGAAATATGAAATGTACCTGAGCTCCCGCGAGCTTGTTATCCCAGCTAAACCAAGTCGGACTCCCCCAATCGGCAAAATCTTCACCATTTTTTCCAGTGACGTATTCCATATATGATTTATCCCGTGTAGCATGAAAGAGCCAACTTGCTGCCCACAAGAGCTCATCACCATAGCCGGTGGAGTTGTAGAAAGTTTGTACTTCAGGAATACTGACGCTATAAGATCCTCTATATTTGTCCGCGAAAGTAAATAATTGTTTGGCATGCTTAAGAAGAGTAGCCGAGTATGCAGAGTCACTGCTCCTAAACACCAGAGATGCCGATGCTAGAGCAGCTGCTGTTTCTGCAGCAACATCAGTTCCCGGAGCAGACGTGTTCACTTGTGTGAGGGGCCTTGCCTCTTTCATATCCTCGGGTCTCTCCCAACAACTATGGTCCGCTTTAGGGCTCCCAACCTGCCAAACCATTTAACATCAAGGAATTATCCTGGTTAGAACCTTCTTCCCCAGAAAATAGTGATGAACTCAAGAAAGTAATGAAGGCAATGCTAGATAGGTATTTCAAATTTGTAACTAAATACGTGTTACAAAAGCAAGAAAGACACACGAAATGTTAGCCAGTTCCT
Source organism: Salvia hispanica (assembly GCF_029641045.1). Taxonomy (NCBI): domain Eukaryota; kingdom Viridiplantae; phylum Streptophyta; class Magnoliopsida; order Lamiales; family Lamiaceae; genus Salvia; species Salvia hispanica. The sequence goes on along the minus strand of NC_142692.1, from coordinate 46,528,432 downwards.
CATTATGTGACTATGTTTAGGGTGCTGCCTATCCAAGATTTTTTTACTACATTTACATGAGAAAATGCAGCTATTTATAATGACAATACAGCTCTAATTCAGTCCTAATTAGGGCTCTACTTAGGCTCCATAACTCAACACTATGAAAAGGAAAATACTTCAATAACAAGAAGAAGAAGAAGAAATCTTGGGGAAATATTTGATGTCGCGGAAAGCTGTCTAATATGCAAAAGCATCTGAAGCAATGAAGCAACATCATTACTCTCATAAACAAACTCGAGATCTGTCAGCATTAGATACATTGGCATTGCATTGGGCAACGACATATTAGATATAAGAGGAAACACTGCGTACAGCAGGAAAAAAGTGGAATTTCACCTGAATGTATAACACATTATCAGTAGGATGAGCATTAACGAGGAAGTCTGTGATCCACTTAAGCGAGCCTTGAACGGGCTCCAACTGATCTACAGCCTTCATTTGGTCACCATACTCGAGGATGGCCCATGACAAGACTGTGGCAGTGAAGGCCATTGGAAATCCAAACTTCATATGATCACCGGCATCATACATTCCCTTGGAGAGATCCAATTTCGCTTCACTCCCATCATCCAAAGCCGAATCCCCCCTCCACGTAATTTGATTATCCTCCAGCTTCCCAGCTTAAAATTAAATAAGAAATCACACTATCAACTAAGAATCACCTCAAATCTCATGAAAAATTTATATTCCAAACTCCAGCATTATCTTTCAAGAGCGTATGAATCAAATTAGTCCAAATTTCACCATTCAACAGCCATCAAGTTTCATTTATTAGCTCAAATCTTAAGATACTATTCTACTCAAAATCCAACAATATCCTTTCTTAAGCATATGAGTCAAATTATTCCAAACTTCATAGCTTCACAACTGAATAAGAAATCTCCTATCAGCATCACCTCAAATCACAATAAACTATCCATTCCCAATTCCAGCATTATCTTTTCTTGAGCATATTAATCAAATTATTCCAACTTTATTAATCTGCTTCGACACAAATCTAATCTGAAGCTAAACCATAGTCATTTTCCCAAACAAGCAATCTTAAAATGCATAAACATGAGATCTGATCCCACACATAAAAAAACAGAATGTGAAGAGAGAGAAAGAGAATGTACCTTTTTGTATGTCGAGAAACTGAGTTGCAACCTTGAGAGCATCAGCATATTTCTTGGCAATGGCGCCAGGAGGGCCAGGAACAGGGGCAGGCCCAGAATCAGATTTGTGGATCTTGGATCTAACAGTGAAGAAAACCGCCAAAACCACTGCCCCCAAAACTACAAACGCCAGAAACCAACCACACCACCCTTTCGAACCACTCTTCTCCCCCATTTTCTTCCAAAGAGAGAGAGAGCTGAGAAATATATATCTTCCCGAATGCCAAAGACTAGATTTTGACTACACCCAAGTTGTTGGAATTTGAGACATTCGGCAAATATTTGAGAAACGAGTGAAACGAAAATGCCAAACACTAGATTTCAGCTGAAGGGATCTCTATTGAAAAACAGTAAAGATGGAATCTTGTGAATGAAAACGATATCTTTGGAGGGTTTTAGACTAAATTTGTTGGATCTACAATGGATTTTTAGAGTAAAGGTTACACCACCGACACCTTACAGTTGTTAGCGAGCGTTTTTCTCTCTCTTTCGCGCCTGACCTTTTATACCTTCGAAAATTGAGTTTTAACAAAAATATTTCTATTAATATACGTAGTAACTAAAAATTTGTCTATTCATACTTTTTACAAAAAAATATCTTGCAAAATTTACAATTGGATCCCAAAATTCGCATGCAAATGATCTTTTCTTTTTTAATATTAGTATTTCAATTTGTGTATGTACAATGTACCGACTCACAAATAACCAGTCCTTCATTTTTCAATTTGTTGACATCACATAACTAATTTTTTTTCTTAAACAAAAGAATTAAAAAATTCCTTAAGTTCTACTTGAACATTGTTGATGTTTACAAGGTTTGATTTGGTCTCTTATGGAAGTGAAAATTTACTTTGGAAAAGTTATTAATTAAATATCCTGTGGTACTTATCATCCATTAATAAATGAGGAATTTAAAATTTTAATAATCATACTCTGTTATTCTTCCATCTTATTTATTTTTTAGTCGGTGGATAAATTCTTTAAATTATGATATGAATACCATTAAATACGAAACATATTGCAATATTACAAGTTAATATTTTTTAAATAAACCATAATAAGTTAATATAATTGCTATACTACAAAGTACAAACAGTGAAAGATCATAGTAATTTATACTCCATGTTAATGAAAATATGAAGAGTATTAACCCACAAATCCCAAAAGAATAATGTACTGATTTTGTATACAAGATCATCTCTAACCATTTATACTATTTTAAATTTATTTTTTAAGTATATAATACACTACTTTAACTATTTATATCAAATTTAAATTTTACACCAATTTTTAAGTACTGTATATCTTACAAAATTTTTGCAATAGCTACTCTATACACCTATATTAGTATTATTCCCTAAAAAAATGCAAAAATGAATTTAAATTTGCAATATAATTGAAGGAATTTTCTGTACTAAAAATGAGATTTGAATAATAGTTGGACTAAATAAATATGGAGATCTAATTCCAAAAAGAATTGAAAATATTAAAAATAAAGAAAGATGGAAAACGGGATTTGGTAGTTGGGACTTGGGACGGTGTTTGTGCACCTAAAAAGAATCGATTTTCATCCTTTACACTGGCGCGTGAGTGTCACCCTCCCCAAATCAGCTATGTGAGTGGGCCGTGAGAATGACGTGGGTCTAGAGAAAGTGAGTAGGTTAATTATTTGCAATTACAGTGGTAATTAGTGTAATAGTTAAGGTGTCCGAATCTGATACCAACCGTGATTATGTGATTACGCATATGATTGAGAATTTGAGATTGCATCTCTGTCGGTCTATAAATATTTTATAGAAAGACAAATTATTGTTATGATTTGTTTTTACGTTGGACACAAATTTTAAATTCTTTTAAATAAAGCAAGTTTAAAAAAATTAAGAATGCGAGTCTAATTTTTATATATTAGTGGAGTATATAAATATAAGGTGAGTAAATTAGTTAATGAAATATTGGACATACTTAGCATTTATGGTAAAAAGTGAAAGTGAATAATAAGGGCATCCACAATGGGGTACTATACGACGCCCTAAGCCCCGCCCTATGCACCGCCACATCAGCATTTTATCCTCCGCCTCTTCCATCTGCAATGAGGCGGACTATAGCCCGCCCTAAGTCCCGCCCTAAGCATTTTATTTATTATTTGAATATTTAAACACTATAAAAATTCATTAATCCTATTTTTTATGTTTGCAAATATATCAATTAGCAAGAATAAAAATATAAAAACACCACAAATTAAAGGCATATCCTATTGTCAGTATTTATTTTTTATTTTTTATATTTTATGCTTGCAAATATGGAAATCGTCGGAATTCATTATTGAATTTAGAGAGAAATTGAGATGGGGGAGAGAGTAAAGTGAAAGGTGTGAAATGAAGTAAAAAAAATTGGTGATATATATAGAAGAAAATACAAAAAAAAGAAAAAAAAAGAAAAGAAAAATGTGTCCATAGTCCGCCCTATAGTCCGTCCCCCCTGCAATGGGGCTGACTATATGCCGGACTATGCAAAAATGTGTGCATAGTGCGCGGACGATGCATAGTCTGCGGACTATGGGCTTAGGGCGGGTTGCTACAATGGCGGACTAAGGGGCGGACGATGCATCATCCGTCCCATTGTAGATGCTCTAAATGGAAGATAAATGAAATGACAAAAATGGACAAAATATTGAGGATGGAGGGAGCATCGTATTCAAATTAAAAATACATATTGTGTATAATATTTTTGAGCTTGTGTTATTTCAACATTCATGATTGAATTCGAATAATGAAATCAATTTATAAACATGGATTAAGAGAATATACTTATGAAATATGATGATCGTTGAAATTTTCGTGGCAGATGAAGAGTTACACATCACTTATCTATGTGGTAACGAATATTTGATGTGTAACCTCCGGATGTGTTTGGTTATTTGACTTTGTCTCATCATTTATTTTTTCATATCGAGTAAGATGTTTACTCGATTTTGTTACATTTTTAGTATTCATCATATGTCAGTCTTTCTTATTACACCTAACATTTTATATAAAGTTATATTGGTCATTTTATCTAATGAAACAATCATTGCACAATTCATATTTATGTTTCAATATATGATGTCGAAATTCAAGTTTTTGTTATGTCTAAACACTAGTTTTTTTTTTTTTTTTAATGTTGAAACACTAACTTAATTCATATGCGGTATTATTTTATATAAAGTGTCCTAATCTTAAAGATTGACGTATATAAATACCAAAGGAAATAACTTTGAATTTGAAGTACAAAATCTGGCTATGATCACTACTACTATCATATAACTAAAATATAAACACAAATTGTGCAATGATCTATCTCATTACAAACATGGAATAAATACTCAATATAATGATAAATAAAACATTAGCTTAATAAGGAAGGCAACGTCTCGAGAAAACTAACGATGCGACCAATCAAGTAAACACATTAAACAATGTGAAAAAAGTTGAGCAAACGATATTTAATGATATGACAAAATCGAATAAGCTAACAGTTACACATCCACCACCACATATATAAATGAGGTATAACTTGGTACTGCAGACTAGGGCCGACAATTTTTGGCACGATACAATAACACGATATAAACTCGCACGAAATTAATGGATAAGTGTAAAAGCTTATTGGGTTCGTGTTCTTATCATGTCGACACGAAAATTTCGTGTCGTATTCGCGTTATACGATATGAAATAATATTAATATCTTATATTATTATTATTATTATTATTATTTTATTTAAAATTTAAATTAGATTTAATCTAATGAAGCGCTTAGTATTAGCGTGAAAATAGATTTTTCATTTTTCTTTCTAAATCACTTTCCAGTTTAGGGTTTAGCAGCGCCGCAACCGCTCTTGTCCCTCTCCGTCTCTAAATTATAGTGTCGTTATTGTGTCGTGTCATATATGTATTGTTATCGTGTCGTGTTGAAATGAACTGGTTCGTATTGTTAATGGGTTCGTGTCGTGTTCGTGTCTGAGGGTAGCGAGCCGTGTTCGTGTTCGTGTTTGAAGTTTTCTTAACGGGTCGTGTTCGCGTTTGTTGTTATCGTGTCGTGTTGTTATCGTGTCGACATGATAACGACACAACACGTACGATTTACCACTCCTACTACAAAATATATTCCACGCTAATTCGAAATTAAGAGCAAATCCTTTGCAATAAATGAACATGATAACTCAATTAAAACGATGAAGAGAAAGGAAACAACAGTGATTAGAATTTTTATTTATTTGACGATTAATTTGGGTTTGGCCCTAAATTAATGCCATGTGGAAGCCCAATAGTTAATAGTTATATGAGTCGTTGTCACATTCTAATTTTTCAAAGGGCTAATTAAGTAGTGGAGTACGTATTTAATTTTTCTCTCACTGAAAACCTAAATTCTTCATTTTGATGATATGATCTGAATTGAATCTCCACTGCGTCCCAATTCAACTGTTAGCTCTCCCATTATTTTTCCGATCAGGTGAATTTTCTTCCCTCCATACCTTCATCCACATTTTGGTTACTGCTCGTGTCTATTTTCCGCGAAATGTCGTTTATTTTTGAATTGCAATTGAATTTTTAAAGTTTTGGTATTTGGTTTGGGAATCTACGACTGGGGATTTATGGTTGCAACACAAATTTTGATTTCAATCGCTTTGTACTTACCAGCATTGATATTTTTTAACTTTTCATTGAGATTGAGTGGCAGTTTTTTTGTGGCGAGGCTTCAGAGTTGTGTGTGATTCAACTACTTGTTTGGGTTTTTGATGAAACAAAGTGATCATTTTAGTACACTTTTGTTCAAAGAATCCACGAATGATGTATCCGGCGTTGTTGTGTATGGAAGTAGCAGCTGAGTTGATCAGTTATTGTTTTCCCTTCCTCGTTTAGATTTAGGGCACTTAGTTGAATTTATTGAAATATTTGGTATGATAATAATTAACTATAGTGGCTTCTTCTAAAATTGGAGATTCGGCATGTTCGGAGAAAAGATAACTGATGGAGTAGTAAACAATGAAGTATGAATTCTCTGTTTGGCCAGTTTGTTTCTCTGTTTAATAACTCTTCCTACTGGAACTTGGCATGTAGTTATGATGGTTTTAGACTTTAGTACATGGTTTGCAGTGAATGATTTAATTATTTAATTGAATCAGTGATTTCTACTAAGCAATAAAAGGAAATAATATAGCTACAAGGTTCACTTTTACAATGGTATCCACTCTAAAACACATGTACAAAGTTTATACCTTGATGTAAAATATTGAGAAAACTAGTTCCAAGTCAGTTAGGTCTCGTTTTGCTGGTAATAAGCAGAAATAATATTTGAAATATTTTATGCTTTAGTTATGGAAACATTACAAGTAACTACAGTAACTATGCTCTTTTTTCTGACTACAGAAAGATAGAATATGTCTGTGAAGTGTGAATACAAACTTCCAAACATTTTTCTTTTTGTCTGACTAGCCTAACCTGCTATTTCGGCTTTGAGATTATTAAGAAAGACTGAAGAAACGGAGAGCAAGATAAGCTTCCGGATTAAAACTGAGAGGCCAAAAAAGCTATGCTCTTTCTGCCGGATACCTTATCTTGCATACCTGAACTTAATTTGAGCTTTTCACATAGTTACATGAATTTACTCGCTAAGCCTAATCTGTTTCTTTAAAGAATGATTTGTCTTCATTGCATTTAAAAAATTACTGGTGGATGAAGAAACCCAGTCTAAGGTTTATATTCTACTTAATTCGGACAGTGTGATGTGGGACACACTTGCAGAAGAGCAGAGCCAACATTTCAATCGCATATGCAAAATTTGGGGTGAGGATCTAACCAAGGTAAGCTCGTCTCATAAACATTCAACTGAAAACATATTGATAATCCTTAATGTGCTGTTCAGTAGTGTTAGTTCAAAGTTTGGTTATCTTCTTTATATCATTTTCATACTTTGCTGAAAATATTTTTCTGTGTTTTGCCTGCATGATTCTTCAGATGGATGGTGAATCTAATGGGCAACAAACCAAGCAAGAACGATTGAGGACGAGATGGACACCCGCACTTGATAAAGTTTTCGCAGATATAGTTGTGGAACAGATTCGACAGGGAAACAGACCAAATAATATTTTCGACAAGAAAACATGGAGTCAGATCCGTGTGGAATTTAACAGGCTGACTGGTCTCAGTTTTAATAACAATCAATTAAGAAAGCATCTTGACGTTCTGCGTACACGTTATCAGAATTTGCAATCCACTTTTACACAGAATGATGCAATAATGCCAGATTCATGCTACATGGGTTTTGATCAATGGGAAGATATCGGGGTATCTCTCTTTCCTGTCACTCTTATCTGCATAAAGACAATGGTTGAAGTTCTCAATTAACTCATGTTTAATGAATCCCAACATGCATTCAGGCACAAGCAAAGATGGAACCAGCAAAGATGAAGGAATGTTCTATTTATGAGCAGCTATGCACAATATTTGCGGATTCAGGCGTGGATGGAAAATATGCTCAATCAAGCCACTACGGAAAATTGAACATGTCAGCTGGGATTGATCATTTTGGTTCAGAAGATGCAAACCCAAGTCCTAAAACACCATCCACGTCAAAATCTATGCTAGGAAATGGATCTTCACCCCAGAACATTAACAAGAGCGTGGCTGACAAAAAGAGAAAGCGTATATCCGAAGTTGGATCTATCTCAGATCAAAGTCAATGGAATCATGAGCTAAGTGATACTATGGCGGAAGCCTTCTTGGATATGATGCAGTCCTCTAGGATTCGAACAGCCACAAAGCCTCAAATTGATGAAAGATTCTCAATCACAAACTGCATAAAAGCATTGGACAAGATTGAAGGCATTGATGACAATCTTTATTATGCTGCCTTAGATCTGTTTGAGAATCCTAATTTCAGGGAGGTGTTCCTATCTCTGCAGAATGACTACCTTCGACTAACATGGTTGCAGGAAAAATGTGGTGGTTTTACTCCATTTAGCTATTGAGTTCTGGTTCGATGATGCCTCTTTTTGACCGTGGGTGCAGTGTCTCTTTTGCTTGTAAAGTACACAAATCTTTTGATCCATTAGAGCAGTGTATGTATAGGAATAGGATGATACTTTATAGGTGGGTTACATAAATTGTTAGTAATTTTAGTTTGCAGATAAAATCTCTCTGAAAAAGGCATTTCTTAGCATGCTCAGGTGTATTATGGAAGAGTAGCTTTTTGTTTATTATTTTGCATTGTCCTTATTTTTATACATGTTCAAAAGGCCATGCTCATGGGCCTTATTCAGATCTCACTGGTGAAAACTCAATGGCATAAACACAGGTATAAATAAAGCTTTTCTTGAAGTTGACAATATAATGCTATGACAAATTGACAATGTTTTCTTTTCAATTGCAAATCATTGAATAGTTTATAGGCTTACAATTTATAGCCTCAAACTGAATGATAGAGATATTTCCAAAAGCATGCTGCAAGGAAATCGAATTCACAGTTTCGAATAATATAACAAAATTGTTTTACAATACTATCCTAGAAAAAGATAAATTTTTTCAACTACTGTTAATTGTATAAAACTGGAGCATCTCTTCTTCTACAGGGTGAGTATCACCCACAATCACAAGGCAGTGCAAAGGGGGGCCAAAGTCTATCGTCAAGAGTTGCTCCATGGAGCCTGCAGCTATCATCTGATCCTCACAACCCACCCGCGCCAAACCAACACACGTCGTGTCTTTGCTGTAAGCTGATAAAAGAAGAGGAAATAGTTAAACAATATAACCCCACTTTAGTCAAATGTAAATAAGTGCCAAAGGTTAGAAATGAAACCATGTTTCAGCCACCCTAACATTTGCATTGGGTTTTTAGAACACGAATCAAGATCTAAAATTTATACTATAATCTAGTTGAGAATCAAAATGCATAATGTATGTCACTAGGAGTTCTCAACTCAATAATTATTTACAGAGTATGAAGTAGTACACCTCACCAGAAAATCAACTAAACACTTGGTTCCAAATTAAAATGCTTACAGCAAGCTAATGAAACAGATCACTTATTTGTCTACTCTGAAAACATGACAAGAACAAGCTGAAATACCTGAATCCGGGTGGTTCTCCACCACCTCCAAGAGTTGTTCTATTGCTGTGTTTATAGTCATAAACCTTGGTGGCTCGTAAACCTTCTTCCCTCTGGAATTCCATGCAGACAAAAAGTTACAAAACTCCAACTAGTTTTAAGTAATCAGAACGTTAACATATACACAGGAACACAATATCAATTACTAACCTGCATAGCGACTCTAGTGAAGGCTCTTTCACCTTTATATCTGCAAAATTGTAACATACCAATCAGACTAACAGAGTTAAGTGCACAATTTAAGATATCTACACTTTTAACCATATCTTCAAAGCATCTATTGATCTAAACAGAAAAAACTCAATTCTAGAGACATGAGATGCAAGTGTGCAAAATATCAACGTTACCTAACAGGCAAAGCGTATGCAATCCAAGTTCCCGATTTCTTTTAATTTTTTCGTAAAAGCTATCAGGCTTCCAAGTTTCAGTGAAAAACGGGATTGAGATCGTCTCTCCATAACGATAGAGCTGCAAGCCACAAACTCCAATCGCGTTCATAACTGAGGCATTGTGCACAACCTTAACATCCACGCCCAACTTCTTAGCCCGGACAACGAGATCAGAATGTGTCGTTGCTCTGCAACAATGGACATAACAATTGAAACCATTGCAAATACATCCCAACAAACTCAAAATTCCGAAACATCATCATTAGCCAATAACAGAAACAATTACAATTGCAGCTATACAACATCACCTCTTCCATCTGACACCAAACTACACAATCCATCAACACCATTGAAAACCAGATATCATCCAACTATAAAATCTTAAATCATTATTCCAAAAATGAAAAAGGAATTAAAAAAATACCCAAAAGGATCTCCAACGACCATAAATGCCACGTCAGAAACCTGAGCTTCCAACAGCATGTCATCTGCCTTCTCCTCCACCATTTCCCTGTCTGAAACAATTATAGATTTCCCATAAACCTTTTCCTGCAAATTTTCACAAAGATCCAAACTTTATAGCTAAATCAACAGAAAAAACTTGAAAAGATAAAGAAAAAATGAGAAGTTAACTAAAACCCACCAGTTTGGAGAGGCCATCAGAAGTGATGCCGAAGGAGAGGAGAGAAGTGTAGGCCTCCATATAAACTTTACTGCATTTCTTGATTGCCTCAAGCCCTCTTAGTGTGATGTCTTTCTCATCTCCTAACCCTAATCCTATTATGTATAACATCCTTGCCTTTTTGGGATGAGAGATGCCAACTATGTTGTCTCAAATTAGGTGAAAACAAAACAGCATTCGGTGAAATTCGTTCACCGATTTGCAGTAATCATTGGGTAGACAGCACAACACCGTGCGGGTTGTTGGACGGCGGTGGTGATGTCGGCGGTCACGGCTAGGAAGGCCACACCGAGGGAGAGAATTGACGGGGGTTTAGCGGCAAGAGGTAGAAGAAGTAGATATTTATACAATGGGCTAGGCCATATTCTATTTGGACATCCTCATTGGGCTGAAAATTTTATTTAAATACAGCCCAAGTTTTAATTTAGGTTAAGAAGAAAATATTTGCAGCCCTAATTTCAAATTTAATTTGTCCTTGCATTGAATTTGTTAATAACCTAATCATTGGGCTGTTTAAATTAAATTGTTGAGCCCAGATAAATTATTTAAATTTTTGGATTTATATGATAATAATAATTAATCATTTATTACTTATTCATACACCCACATAAAAGTGTTGGTTTAAATAAGAAATTAATTAGTCCTTGGTATACTGAAATTATTATTAGCTTATACTCCTCCCGTCCCATTGAAGATGACTCAATTTCCTTTTTGGTTTGTCCTCCCCCCGTTCCATTGAAGATGACTCAATTTCCTTTTTGGTTTGTCCCAATCAAGATAACCCATTGCTTAAAATAGAAACACATTTATCTCTACTTTATTCCCTCTCTCTTACTTTACTTTCTCCTCTTAGAGCATCTCCAATGGTACTTCGGCCAGAAATCGGCCAGCAGTTTCTCCCCCTGCCACGTCAGCAGCACTAAAAATCCACCTGCCACATCAGATTTAGGCCAGCCATAGGCCAGCCGCAATAAAAATAATTCAAAAAATACTACATTTACGGAATTAAAATCACAATACGGAATTAAATTTACGACATATACGGAAAAAATTCGTTAATTTTATTTAAATAAAAAAAGTACATTAACTAAAAATCAAAAAAATTACATAATAAAAAAAATTCAGGCTTCCACACACGAGCCGAATGTCCACTCTACTCCTCACTAATTTATTTAAAAAATACATAAAAAAAATGTTAGTATGCCTTGAATTTCTGTTTTAGTTCTTAATTTTGTATTGGGCCTAGTTGTTGTTGTCCATCGTTAGATGTTGCTCTTGTACAGAAATTTAGAGAGAGAGAAAATCGCGTTTATATAGGTTTTTTAAAAAAAAAATTGAAAATCGGCGCTGGCCGATCGGCACGCCACAATGGCGGCCAGCGCATCGGCTAGCGCCGAGCGATCGGCCAACGCACGCCGAAATTTTGGCCGATTTTGCGCTGGCCGACTCCAATGGTTCGGCTAGCCGATCGGCCAGCGCGACGAATCGGCTAGCCGGTCGCTAGCCGACCATTGGAGATGCTCTTAACACACAAAAATTAACTGCATAAAATCTCGTGCCGCCCAAGGAATGGGTCATCTTCCTTAGGACGGAGGGAGTATTTGTATATTTGTATACTTCGGTATAATTCCCCACCCCTAGATATGTTTGAGTGGTTAATGAGACATACTTGAAATTTGTTGGGCTTCGCCCGCACTGGTTCGAACCCTAAAAATTGGTAAAGTAAGTGAGATGATGAAATTAATGTTAGTGGATTATGGGGTCCGATTCATTGATGGTATAAGTGGTAAATAAATTGATGTATAGGGGTGTAAAGATTTCTTAAAATATAAAGTTTGAAAGTTACTATTTTTAAAGAACGGACTAAGATGAAAAGGTTGTTATTCTTAAAATATAGAGAGAGTAACTACTTTCTACAATCTCAAGTTAATCGATTCATATTTCTTCTAGGGCGTCAAAATCTCAAGTTAATGGATTCTTTTTTCTTTTAGGCGTCAAAATTTAATGAATCATTTCTCAAATACTATCAATAATTTAAATCCCACTTTATTTATTTTTTTATTTCTTTTTGTACTTAAAATTATTTTATATCAACTCTATCTTAATTCACTAAAATCAAATTTTAAATCCCAACACAAAGCATCGATTAACTTGAGAAGAAGAAAGCATATTACACATATAAATAATGTAAATATTTATTCCATTAGTCTTATTCTAAGTGATATAATTTTCCTTTTAAGATGTCTCACTCTAAATGACACAATTCTAAATATAAAAATATTAATCTTTTTACTTTTTTTCTTTTCTCTTACTTTATTCATTCATTTTACTCTTAAAACAATGTGTATATAAAATTCCCACTCAGAGTCAAATATCCTATATGGAGTAGGGGTGGGTATTCGGACGGTTCGGTTAATAACCGAACCGACATGTCGGTTAACCGACCCCAATATTCCATCAAAAAACTAACCAGAACCGACCCGATCTTCGGTTCGGTTACTTAATTAACCGACCCGGTTAGAACCGGTCGATTATCGGTTATAACCGAACTAACCGAATTGGTTTATACTAATTTTAACATACTAGTACTAGTTTTTAAGCACTTTATTTACTTTAAGAGATCTTATTTTTAAAATAATGTTTAGATACTTGAATTTGAGATATTTGATAGTGACACAAATTAAAATTGACTTTTTTTAACATTGCAATATGACTTATGAGACTTTAATAAAATTTGGAAGTAAATTATAATTTCTTTAATTGTGACAAAATTTGGAAGTAAATTACAATTTCTTCTATTGTGATAAAATTTGAAAGTAAATTACAATTTCTTCTATTATTAATTAAAAATATAATAAAAATTAAAATTATTTATGGTTATACCTTTTAACTTGTTATCTATTTTTATTTATTTTTTATTTATTTATTTATTTATTTATTTATTTATTATTATTATTATTATTATTATTATTATTATTATTATTATTATTATTATTATACTCCTATTTACAAGCAATACATATATTGTTTAGGCTCTCTAATAGACTTAAACTTTAAATGATCTTAAATTTGAAAACCTTTTCTCTAATAATAAGTGAAAGGTAATCTTATTTTTAAAATAGTAGTATTGCTTAAGCACTTGTTAACTTTGACAGATCTTATTTTTAAAAATATATTTAGAAACTTTATTGAATTTGAGATATTATAAGTATAAGTAACTGATAGTACACAAATTAAAATAGACTTTTTTGATATTGCAAATTTACAATATGAGACTTTGACAAAATTTGGAAGTAAATTACAGATTCTTCTATAATGACAAAGTTTAAAAGTAAATTATCTATTTTATTATTATTATTATTATAACTGATAACCGACGGTTATAACTGATAACCGACTTAGAGCAAAAACGTATAACCGTTACCGAACCGATAACCGTAAATGTCGATTATCGGTTAACTGATACCGACCGATTTCGGTTCGATTCTCGGTTAACCAATTAACCGAACCGTTTACCCACCCCTAATATGGAGTAATGCCATGAATAACCACTAGAAGAATATCATAATTGAAGGTTCAATCGGTAACAAACTCCAATTTATCAGGCCCAGTACCCAATTACTGCTAGGCCTTATCCAAGTTGGTCTCCCTTACCATCAAATTAGAGGTATTCACCTAATTTTTTTTATGTAAGATATAGGAGTGTGATATTTATTAAGAGTAATTATATTCATAATTCCTAATGTATGATCTGTAGCCTCTGAATTAGAAATTAAATACTAGAATAAGTGATTTATGAGCCTGTCCCTTAATCCACCTTAAATGGTTATAAACATCACATCATCCATTTCCATTAAAATACATAATTTATTTGATAGCATCCACTTAATTCAATATTTGACTTAGTATTGGTTGATACTACTGTGAAAGTTTGATTTAAATATATTTGCTAGTTCCTGACAGCAGTTGACAACCTGCTCAAGATTAGATTGGACCATTGTGACATTGACTTTTTAAATTTGATAAATAAATTAGTCCTAATTAGCACCTAATAACTCAGGAAAAATCATTTCTGCATCGACTAGACTGTTTCATGGGACGGTGATAAAATGCAAACTTATATATTGTACAAACTCAAAACTCCTCAACACAGCTTCAATACAATTTCAATACAATATCAATATAATGTAAAATTTCAAAATTTTAATATCAACACAGTATCAATACAATATCAACACAACATCAATCATTGACTACCGTTGAAATTCTGTTGACATTTTCCTGTTGATGCTTTTTTGTGATCTGTTGACATTTTTCAATGGTCCAGATCATAGTTTTGAGTTTGTAAAATATTTAGAGTTTTCATTTGATCACATCCCATGTTCCATATATGTATATGTATAGTCCAATTTCAAATGAACACTATATATAATGCACATGGGCATATATGTCCCCACAAACACCAGGTGAGGCAAAATTGGGAATTTTGGTATAGATTGGCAATGGGCATGGGGTATGAATGTGACATTCCAACAAACCATTTTATGATGAAGCCATGTTGGGAGAGTGACCACATTTGCTATTATGGCCATCAAGAATTGCTTCTAAATTATTTTTTACTTTTAACTTTTTTTAAGTATGGTAGGATCCAATGCTTTTGGGGAATTGAAGACATATCATATCCCTTTTTCCCTTGAAGTACACCCTAATATTTCACATTTATGGGTGAGTTTTGGGGAGAAAATCATGATCTAAAATCAATTTAATTTTATAAATTTTGATTAATGAATGGTTATGATTGAATATTTTCCTGTGGAATACTGCTTCCATGAATGTGCAAAAGTGATTTTTAATGATTATTTATACTTTTTTGTGTGCATAATAATGCTCTCTTTATGATTATAATGCGTAATAATTTTTTATTAACAGAATAAGGTTTTATTTTTAAATACCTTTAATATAGAATGAGAGAGGTATTCTTTTTCATTCTTTATGTGATTTTTAAGCCACTGTGAACATTTTGCCTCCTAACATTAATGGCTAAACAACCAAAACTGTGTAGTCATTGGATAAGATGTATGGTCTTAAGCAAAACGGGAATAATCATTAGTTATCAAGATTGAATTAAATAGTCTGTATAATTATTTTAGAAATTGGTTATTTACATTTTGTTTAGTGTATGGTTGGTTGTTTAGGGCCTGGTTGTATCTCCATAATGCCTTTAAAGCTTATACGTGATGGATAGACTCCTATAACCATGACATATTTGTTTGTTGAGTGAAAATGGCAAAAACTCGGCTCAGGGGAATATAGCTCAGTTGGTAGAGCTCCGCTCTTGCAATTGGGTCATTGCAATTACGAGTATGATGTCTAATTGTCAAGGCAATAATGATAATATCTTGTACCTAAACCGATAGCTCACTTTTTCTAAGTAAAGGACATATTTGTACAGGCTAGAGACTCTCTTCAGGTTTTTCCAACTATTTTTTTATAGGAAATTTCATTTTTTTACACACATTAATTTCATCTTAATTAGAAAACTAATAAAGAGGGCTATGTTTTGGAGGTTATAATGAGTCTATCATTCTTTAGGTTATGAGGGAAATTTTTCAGAATGGTTAATGATGGATTTAATACAAAATGTGCTTTAAGTTTAAAAGTCATGCCTATTAATTATGAATCTATATATGCACTTCACTTATGATCAAGTAATTCAGAAAAACCATGACAGTAATTAATTTTATGTGATTATAAGCAGATCACTAATTGTTCATGTAGACATTTTCATGTTGTTTTTAGTATTTTCAAAATATTAGTATGATCGAAATTATGATTGAATCAGCTACAAAACATCAATTCTATGCTTTAAACGGTTGGTGGATCAAATAATAATGAATCATTCAATATTGGGGAGTCTATTATGCTAATGCTAGTACAATAAATTAAAGGTCTTACATATAGTTATAGTACTATTGTAATGTTTACCTTCACTTTCGAGAACAACACCTATTTTGCCTGGATTTCCATAATTTATTTCAGGAATCCTTTATATGTATATGTGTATTGAATAAATATGAAATTTACTGTGTGATTAATTGTGATGGAAATATTTTTTACATGTGTTTATATATATAGGGTGGTTTTTTCCAGTGCAATAAATTACATAGTGGATATTGTTAGTACTCCTAAATAATGCTCTTCTCACTTCAGATAAGGAATCGATCATTTTTTCTATATTATTTAAAATAAAATAAAAATGATTTTAATTGACCATATATGAAGATAGTAGTGATTATTTTATCAATTCCGCATGAAATAATATAATTATCGCACCAAAAGTAATGATGAGCCACATAGACTTAAAAAAAGATACTCCTACTAAATATTATAGGCAATATTATTTTATGCCTAAAAACATAATCTCATTAAAAGTCTATCCATCAATCAGATCAGGGACTTGATTAGTTTCTAATTAACAAAATAAGTGATTTTTATGCTGCTGGTATTTGACGGTGACACTAACAAGATGAAACAGATAATAATTTATAATAATAATTTATAAAGTGGCTCTATGCACTAAAGTTCAAATAGCCGTTGGATGGCCTCAATTATTTAGATTGAATGTTAATTCAAAAGCTCAACAAGCGTGACAATATATATGAAGATTCTATCTCTTAGCATAAGTTTTTTCTTTCTTTACTATTCTCCTTTTTCTTTTCTTTGCTATTCCACTATTTCTTTTTCTTCAACACAAAACCTTTTCTTTTATTTGATGGAATTCAGTATGCATAGTATAAACGCTACTCCTATTTTAATTTATTTAACGACGATTACCTATCTTTATTAGAGTTTTTTTAGCATAAAATTAACCATCAACTTATTTTTTAATAATAAATAAATATATATACGCTAAATTACATTGAACGTAGCAAAAGCAAAATAGTAATTTCCCATAAAAAGTTAGGGAAGAATTCAAATAAATAGTAAACTTATCATAGTGATATAGTAAGTAGTTTGTTCAAGTTTGTGCATGATAATCATTGGGGGTGTTCGGTTTGCAAGATTGTATCTGAGACTAAATTTGTAGTGTGTTTAAGATTCAACCCCACAATTCAATCCTAGATGGATAATCATGGGATAATTAGCCATAGTTAACCCCCTATGACTAAAATAATCTCACAACTTAATCCTAGAATGTATCTTGATATTATTTTATCTTGGAAACCGAATACCGCCTTTATATATATATATGCGTTGCAGCGGTGTGTTTCCTTCAAAATTGTCCATAAAAGAAGAAGACATAAATTAAAAAAGGATTATGCTTCGAAAAATATGGTACAGTACCTGGTTATGTACTTAGTTAATTGTGGTGGACAATTATATGAGGTGGACAATACTTAATGTATAAGATGATTTAACATGAATGTGGATATTCATTACAACCCATTTTTATTGGTAATGATAGATATTAGTGATTAAGGATGGAATCATTAATTGAAAAGTTAGAGGAGTTCAATTAGTAGTATAAAACTAAGCAAAATAAACTGTCTTTTGAATGAGAAAGCTTTTAATCGGGGCTGTAGTTAAAGTGCAACTATACATTTTGTAAAGGAAATTAAAGGGAGATTCTGCAATTTTTGTATTGTCTGCCAATGAGTTTTAAATATTGATTTATAGACATTTTATATTTGTGCAAATAGGTCTTCAGTTTGAATTTAAATTCATGACATTTTTGCTCATATCAATAAATGTTCACTTGAATTTAAATTTATAGATATTTTCACGGAGTCTAGAATTTAGATTTGAATTACAACAGGCCAAACGCAATATATTTTATCAATATAACATTATTTTGATACCTAACAAGAAAGTTGAGATGGCCGAGTTGGTCTAAGGCGCCAGATTAAGGTTCTGGTCCGAAAGGGCGTGGGTTCAAATCCCACTCTCAACAATACTTAAATTTTTTAATTCCACCCACTCTCAACAATAATTAATTTTATACTCCACATTTTAAGTGTACCCACTCTCAACAATACTAATTTTTAAATATTGTTAGGTCTTTACTTATACTAACAGAAAGTGATGTGATATAATATGATGCTATTACACAATAGTAATGTTTAATATTTTTGGGTCTTCACTTTCTTCTTTCTTAGAATTATAGTAACAGAAACTGATGTGATATAGTAGTAATATAATCCTATTACACATAACACACTAACTTTAAGTTGAAGAATATCCAACGAACCTTGCCCCACTAAAAAAAACGAAATGATTCTTTAAAGAAGACAGTTATGTTTGTAATTCTAAGTTAAAGTTAGAATGCTATAAAAAGCAAAAAAAAAAAAAAAAAAAAAAATATTGATACCAAAATATGATCTCGAAAGCTATTGATATACCTTATTGGTATTGTAAGTAAAAATAATTATTATTAGCATATATAGACATCATACGATACAAACGTCATGTATTAAATGCTCTATATTGTTTCAATGATAGTAAATGGAGTATATACATAGTACAGTATACAAAAGTCTAAACAATGGAATATCATGAAAACTCCAAATACCTAGCCGTCCAAATCTCATACGTAACTTAATAATCTTGAGACCGTTAATGTTTATAACACCAATTTCTACTGCAAAAATAAATAAATATAAATAGTCACTTTTATTCTTAAATGGACATAGAGTTAAAGCTACTTTTTTGTTAGTACATGATTTAAAAAACATTGTGAGTTTATATTAGTCGCATATCAAATGGTACTTTTGTTATATTGAAGTTTTTATATGTTGTGAAGTAACGTGGCTACTTTTTTTTTTATCTTTACTATAGTAATAAAATACTCTTTATTTTCTAAAGTTATAAGATTGAAATACTATTCCAAGAAATATCCAAACATTACAATAAGAAAAGATTGATGCAAAAATTTGGGCCTCATTAATGTACAGAAGTAAAAGTTAAACCTCAAGGGTAAATATGACATTTCAGAAAAATTGATGTCAACTAACGACCATCAACGGTCACAAATGCTGAGCCCATGTTAAGATCGTGCTCCTTGCCGCACATTAGTGCTCCCCCTCGCTTCTACTAGAACACAGAAATAGCAGTGAAGTCCAGTTAATTGCAAAATTTTGAAACGACGTCCAAAAAAATCTGGCAACGGTTCGCCGTCGTCTGCGGCAGAGCAAATCTTTGAAATTTCTTCAATTATCGGCAGTAATCTCTCTCCGCCGCCTTCAACTGCCGTTTCCTATCTCTTTTTCATTTGGAGTATTTGCCGCATTCAGGTAGCGGAATGCGCACGATTCCGATTTCAATCACATTTCTCGTCACTCTTTTTCCTTTTTGTATTTGTATTCTCTTCCTTTTTTTTTTCTAGTGTTATGATTGAAATTTGCTAAGGCATTTTTCATATTGTGTTTATGATTGTAATTTTTTTGTCGGTGAATTTGATTGCGGTTCCGTGAGAGTGAGACTGGAGGCATATATGTTAAGATGCAGCATTAGGTGTTTGATATTAGTATTGTACTGCTTTTTATATTTATCGGAATAAGTGCAATTTTGCTTCATTGAGTGTGTATATGTGCGCTCTCGCGTGTGTGTTTCTACTTTGAGATCTTCAATGGCGAAGTGGTAATCGTGAATTTGGTAAAATTTGATACAATGTACTAGTGTAGCGCGTCACCGAATTTGATTGAGAAAATAAGAATTAATTTCCAATCGAAATGGCGAATTACGGTGTTTGGATTTCAGTTATATCTCAGTGTTGAATGATTTGGAGATGAGGAGAAGACAGACAAACAAGTTAGCGCAGGAACAAAATCCTTGAATATTTGTTATTGTAATGCTTCTGAGATCTTGTTGTTTATTGCCGAAGTGGATGAGAGAAAACACACGAATTTGATTTTATCTGCTTTTGTACTTCAATTCTGATAATGTGGAAGAAATTGATGCACGACTCTTATAGCATATACATTTTTATGTGCATTTTCTTTGTGTTTCATCTAGGATTATTGCAAGTGAGGTTTTTCTCTCTGCAATTTACTTACGAAAGAACACAATGAACCTAAGTGAGTTCAACTTAAGTTCTTTAGTTTGGCATCACAAAGTAGTGTTTGAAATTGTAAAAACAGTGTGAAATAAACTGCACATTCCAAATTCAATGCTGATTACATCGACTTAACTTTTTTGAGCTTTTTTGAGTTAGTTTGCTGTCCTTAACCTAACATCTTTTCCTTTTTTTTCAGAGTGGAAAATGATTGGATCTCTTTTCACTAGAGGACTTGTGTATGTACCATATCCAGTTTCTAGTTTATGAAAAGTTGTATTTCCTTTCATTTTTGCCGAAGGAGTATCTTAATTTCATTTTACCTTCATGATAGGATGGTTCTTGGCTATGCATACCCTGCGTATGAATGCTATAAATCTATGGAGCTGAATAAGCCTGACATCGAGCAACTTCGCTTTTGGTGCCAATACTGGTACACTTCACTCTTGATTTACCATTCTAGTGCTTTTGTTCCAGTTATTTCTTGTAACCCATTTTCAATGTTGCAGGGTCTTAGTGGCGGGCTTGACAGTATTTGAAAGAATTGGTGATACATTTATTGGCTGGTAGAACTTTTGTGCTTTAGACACTGACTTGTTATTCTCTCATTTTCTGGTGAGGGGGATGATTTTTGTTATTAATCTTGATTTGCATCTTGCAGGGTTCCCATGTATGGTGAAGCTAAGTTAGCCTTCTTTATATATCTGTGGTATCCTAAAACTAAGGTATGCAGTGCAATCTACTAATTCATCTCCAACTCGAGTTGTTTATTAGTATTATTATTTTTTCTCATTGGCCATTTCCCTTTCCATATCAATCCAGGGAACAACATATGTTTATGATTCGTTCTTTCGGCCTTATGTTGCAAAACATGAGACAGAAATTGATCGTAGCTTGTTAGAAATGAAGACAAGGGCAGGGGACTTGGCATTTATGTACTGGCAAAAGTCAGCAAGTTATGCCCAGACCAGAGTTTTTGATATTTTGCAGTTTGTTGCTGCACAATCAACCCCCAAACGATCAGCTCCGGTACAATTTCTTTGCGTCACTGGGATGAAAACTATGAGTATGATGCGTTGAAGCATACTGTTTGCAGTACACTGATACTAAGAAGTTGGTTTCTAATTTGGCGATGCACCTCTTCAGCATAAAAACTTGTAGTTGTGTCAAGCAGGGTGCACTCTTCCATCTCTTACTGATGCCATTTCCTTTTTCTTGTTATGCAAAAGCATGCTCATCATCACTCTATGTTAACTCTTATAAAAAACTTTTTATGCATTTTGGCGCCAGCTTACACGATTATCACATTTTGCTTTTAGACATTAGTTCAGTGAGTCTGAAACCAATGCTGTAGTATGCCAAACATCTACTTGCCTATGCTGGTGTTTGATCAAAATTGTCAGTCTATAACCGTCAATGACACAATGAGCCTAAAGTATACACTTCTCCTCTCTAAGGATATCATTTTACTGAATATAATGGTTTCTTATTTCATGTTGTAGCCTTCACAGCAGGAAGCCAAAGTCCTGAAACCCACTACACCATCAGCTCGTGTAACAGATGTCACGACGCAACCCCAAACTGAACAGCTCTCTTCTCCGGCTTCCTCTACATCTTCAAGCGAGCAAGAAGAGGATGCAATAGATGCTGCAGAATCTTCGGGCGAACCAAAAGCAGCTCCTGCTCCAGTAGTCTCCAAAGGGCCAAAAGCAGCTCCTGCTCCAGCAGTCTCCAAAGGGCCAAAAGCAGCTACTGCTCCAGCACTCGCAAAAGGTCCAAAAGTAACACTGAGTCAAGCCCTTGAGGCGTCGAGTTCCTCTAAAGAAGAGGCAATGCAGATCGATTCTGTGAGTGTGACTACACCTCCTACAATACAAGAGACTGTTGTATCAGAAGAAGCCTTACGATCGCCGAAAATGAGATCTAGGAAAACACGTGCTGCTGCATCAAAACGCTGAGCATTGTAGTCTGCATGCTCTTAGGCTGCGGGTGATAAATGCACAATAGTGACTAGTTAACATAAATTTCTTCATTTTCTTCTAGCTATAGGTGCATTACTAACATACATTCTGGTGATTAGTATATGATGATAAGTCTTTTGTGGCTTCTTTTAGCTCGATATTTTATTTTATTATTTGTATTGTAGTATAGTAGTGGTAACAATATTTTGTATACATGGTATGATGCATTGATAAATTGAGGATGATGGGTGAGTGTGGACTATGTTTTACCAATGCCAAAACTAAATAGGAATGTCCCTCTATATTCATTAGGAAATATTGGCTTCCATAAACAATGCTAAGTATAAACCATTATTGAACACTCTTTGTAAAGAAAAAAAGCTTGAAAATGAGTCCTTTTTTTGGATGGAAGTAGTATTAATTATTCATGTAGCGATTCAAACCCCTCAATCTATTTGGCAAAGAAGAAACGCCTTAGCAACTAAATTACTCTTCCTAATATTATTCTTCCTTTATTCATTTTATTCGACAATTTTAACAATTGATTTGATGTTTAATTTCATGATACATTGTTCAATTAGTGTAACTATTTTTTAAATATAAATAAATAATTAATACTCCATCCGTCCCTAAAAAATAGTCCTTTGAAAAGTACCGAAACTTTTAATTTTGGGGTTAATCAACACAATATTACTATACATCATTTTATTTACAACGTGTACAATTACACTACACTACTAATGATGTGAACCTACTTTCTAGTAACACAACTTTACACTACTTTTATGGCTTCATCTCTCTCTATTACTTTATCAATTATACATTAAAATTCGCGTCAAACCAAGTGTTTATACTTTTCAGAGTCGAATGAGGTTTATGCTACTCCCTCCATTCCCTTATACTTGAGTCATTTCCTTAAATAGTTGAGTAACATTTTTTCTCGCTCTTACTTTACTCTCTCTTATTTTATCCTCTCTACTGTATTCACTTTTTTAAATTATTCTCTCACTTTTGCCTCAACTATGAGGAAATGGAGGGAGTAAGTCCATCCGCATCCCTATCTCTTATTCATTCCTTAACCGTCTCATCCCTTAACTATTCATGGGCCCCACTGTACTTTTTAGTCCATCTCTTAACTAAGAGACAACACTTGCATCCCTCCATCTCTTAACCATTTCATCCTTTAACTATTCATTCAATTTTATTTTTTATTTTTAATTCCAACAAATTCAATTAATAAAAAACACACTTCATTAAATAAAATAAAAATTACAATTTAAAGGCCTAAAAAATTAAAAAATACACAATTAAAATCCTAAAAAAAATTAAAAATACATAATTAAAATACTCTAAAATAAATTATAAAAACTACTCCGCCGGCGAATCATCCCCCGAAGTCGACGGTGCACCCAAGTTAGATCGAGACCGAATACCAAGTTGAGCTTTCATATGCTCAATTCCGTCCATATGGGCTTCAAATTGGGGAGGACTCATTTTTGAAGTGTCAGCCATCGTGGCGAGCAGGTACATGGACATTAGGGTGTTCGAGCCCGTGCCGAAGCTCGAGCCCGAGCCCGCCTGACTTGATTCGCTGCGGCCCCTCCCCCTCCTTCTCCCCCTCGGTCTAGCTGCCTTCGCCGCCTTGGTTCCTTGCGGCCGACGTTGTGAACCGGAAGAAGACCCCCCTGCATCATCGGTTGGCGTGCCCTCACGTGAGGTGTTTCCTTCGCCGCGATCACTTGACGAGTATTGGCCACGCGCCGTGTGCTTCGTACGTTTTGGGCCTGCGCCCGACTGGACACCGCCAGGCCACCTTTCAAGGTGGTGGATTTGCGACCAAACATCGACATGCTTGAAATCTTTACCGACGTCGTCTTTAAAGACCCGCAACGCCGCTCTCAGAATGTCGGCTCCACTGGCTCCGCTTTGGTAATTCGCCTCTTCTGCCCTGTATATCGCGCAACATTTTTTGACATCTTTGTTGCATCGGTCCCAATGACCGCAGAACAGTTTCACGTTGCGGGCAAAGGTCTTCTTCGGCCTTCGTGCGTTGTAAACTTCAGTGACTTTTTTCTAGAAACACAAGTTGGTTTGTTGATTCCCGACGACAGGATCGTACGAGACGGTGATCCAAGCGTCGTACAGAGCCAACGTCTCCTTGTGGCTGTATGGATGACGGCCGCCGTCCCCCACAACCTCGTGGTCGCCCTCTTCCTCCTCGGCATTGACGCCGATCCTGGCGGAGCCTCCACCTATCGGCCAGTATTCCAAAGTGCCCGTACCTCTGGCGGAGCCTCCACCCATTCGGAAAATTCTCCAGAATTTGTGATAATCCCGGTGATTGCCCGTACCTCTGGGGGGAGGGACGATAGTATGCATCCACATCAAAATGTGGTGTTTGGTACGCCGGCGGAGTCGTCGAGCCTAGGGTGCCCGGCGACGAACCGGGAGTACCCAAAACGTTGTACATGTTCGCCCAATCGCCAAACGAGTTCAAGTCGAACCCGCCAGAGCCGCTGCCGCCGCCGCCGGAGTTTCCACCGCCGAACATTTTTTCCAAAATTAGAGAGAAAAGAGATAAAATATTTGAGAGAAGAATAGATAAGTGTAGTGTTTGTGTGTAAAATGGAGAATGGAAGAGGAATGGAGTATTTATAGAATAATAAAAGAAAATTAATTTTTTTTTTTTGAAAATTCGACCGTTTGGATTTTTTTTTTCGAAATTTCGTTTTTTTTTAAAATTATGACGCTCACTCGCGGGCCGACGAGTGGGTGTCACGCCTAGCGCCAGCGCGCGCGCGTGGCAAGACAGCTCGAGGCCGACCCTTCTGCGCGTGACGCGCGATAGGACGTCCCGTCTCGTCGGGACGAGATGCTCTTCGCAACGCGGTCTCGCGGCCGATCCGTCTCGCCGGGACGAGACCGAGCCAGTGGCGAGCCGCGCGGTGGACGCTCTAATAAAGAGTTATGGTTATACTATTTTTCACTCTTTCTCCTACTTTATCAATTATATATAAAATTTAATGTTAAACTATATGTTCATATTTTTGGGATGCAGGTGGTATATGCTAAAAAAAGAGTTGCCAAGACAGTGCGCAATCAAGATATCTTTATCCATGTGAGATGCTCCTTTTCCACTTAAAAGATTCTGACCTGATTTTAAAGGGTGAACCTTAATTAAAGACATTAAACAAATCAAGTTGTCTATTCTTTTTGCTTGACATACTTTATCGCTGCCTTCTGCTCAAAAGAGACTAATTCATGGAAATGGGTATGAGCCATGAGGGAATATGTTTGCAACTTGCAAGGTCTTTTGAAATTTTTGGACAGGCTATATTTAGTTGTATGTCAAACCAATTATAAAAGGTATCGGATGGATTGGCGTCAATTGCTAAATATATTTTAGAGAACTTAATTACAAGTTTTCAGAGTTTATAAAATGTTTTAAAAATTTGTAATATTTCAAAAAGTTTATGATAAGTCATGGCCCTCCTAGGCCTAACGTGCCATTGCTAATGCATATTCAATCATGAATCATGACTAATCTTTTAAACTAAATTGACCTTCTAAATACTTATAACTTTATTCAGGATTTTCCCAACTTTTATTTTTAATTTCGTATGAACTACATTCTGTATTGGTAATATTTGCATTATGATTTTGGAGTATCAAAGTAATGGACGATAAATACATAAAAAGCGTATACAAAAATGAAGACAACAATTTTGCAAACCCATAAAATTAGAACCCATTAAGAAATACTAATGCAATACAATAAAATTTATTCATCTAAAAATCATCACATTCCCCTAAACTGAAGTCGAGTCCAAATGTGAAAACTGCAAGGACGCAAACGTAAATAAAAGATTATTCATATCTGTTTATGAAATATGAGATTAGTTTTGGACCCAGAGACAAAAACTCTCCATATATAAACTCTCTCGACTAATTCTTGTTTCCGTTTCAGTCTCTCTTTCTACACTCCCTTGATTGAGAGCTGCAATCATGTTGGTTTATCAAGATTTGCTCACCGGTACAGCTCTCTCTCTCCTTTGTTATGATGGTCACAACTGGAATTTGAATTTGCGTGTTTATTTTTCACGTGGTTATGCTTCAAAATGCTCGTGCTGGATCTATATATTTTCGTAGGTTTTGATCGTTGGTTAATTGATCTATTGGTCTGATTCTGATTTCACTGAATTTTTGTTGTTTGTGAGTTTTTTTAGGCTGCTTTGTGGTTTATTTTGATAAAATTAGACCTTTCTGCTGCATATTAATTCCGAGATTTGTATTTTGGCCTTTTATTATTTGGTTTGGGTTTAATTGAAGTATGAATTACGCTGGTGCCTTCTAGTTTAGGGAATAAATTGTGATTTTTGGATTCAGAATATGATACTAGTATTTGCTAATTACTGTAATTAAGATTCACTAATTCGTGATGGGATTGCTTTAGGTTGTTTTAAGTTCATACATTTTTTAGCTCTTGCTTGTTGAATTTGCTGTGGATATCAAGTTTCTCTAAGAAATACATATGGCTCTTTTGTTTATAGGTGATGAACTCCTCTCCGACTCTTTCCCGTATAAGGAAATCGAGAATGGAGCTCTATGGGAAGTCGAGGGAAAGGTTAGACCTTCCCCTTTTTCCAACAAGTGTAGTGTTTGTGGTTTTAATGTCATTATTTATCTGCCGGTTTGTTTTGTTTCTCTTACATGATTACTAGTGATCTTATCCTCATTTGTTGAATTTTCTTATGCATCGCAGTGGGTAGTCACCGGAGCTGTTGATGTTGACATTGGAGCAAATCCTTCGGCCGAAGGTGGTGGAGAGGATGAAGGAGTTGATGACCAGGCTGTCAAAGTGGTTGACATTGTCGACACCTTTAGGCTGCAGGTTTTTTGCTATTTCTACTTTGATGTGTTATTCACCTCGACAATGATTTTTTGGAGTTCATGGTCTGACCATATTCATTTATAGGAGCAACCTCCTTTCGACAAGAAGCAATTCATTGGATATATCAAGAAGTATATCAAGGTGTTAACGCCCAAGCTTGATGCCGAGAAGCAAGAGGAGTTTAAGAAGTCCATTGAGGGGGCGACCAAATATCTCGTCTCTAAACTCAAAGATCTCCAATTGTAAGAATCTCAGCTCTCTGCCTCTGTTTTCCACTCCTTATACTTGTATAATTATGTTTCCATTGTAATGTTTACATCTATGCATTTATAAATATGACTTGATCTCCATGTTAAGAAGCAAACCGTTGTTCAATTTCTGTCTTTGGTTTTACTTTATAGGTTACTAGGTTCATGCTAATATTAAATGACAACCGTGTATACTTTTTTTCTGTGTAGTTTTGTCGGAGAGAGCATGGCCGATGATAGCTCGTTGGTGTTTGCTTACTACAAGGAAGGTGCAACTGATCCAACATTTTTATACTTTGGCCATGGTTTGAAGGAAATCAAGTGTTGAGTGGCTGCAAAACTGCTCACTTGCCAAAATGTTTCTTATAACCATATATTTAATGCGTGCTGCCATTTTTCTCTGTACTCGCTCTGTGTGACATTGGAATTCATCTTGATTTTAACTTCAATTTCCATAAAGTAGCTTCCATTGTGACCATATTATTCGGTATGTGATCATATGCTGGATTCTCTTGAATTTGTGCAGGCATCTTTGTTTTTCTTTTTTGCATAAAGATTCTGCACCATCTTTTGATTTATGGCATAAATGTTGGTCACATTCTTGTGAAGTTGCGATGATCAAAATTAATTAGTGGAGTATATATAAAGTTATTTTACAGAGTTTTCTGTAATCCCTAGGATATTACGTATTTTTATAACAAATGACTAACTAAATCACAATATTCCGCACATAACTATTTATATAAAGTCTTATAGTACCTAATTAGTTTGACGATCATGTTAGAAATAAGCCGTTCAATCCATTACAAAGTGTTATAAGGGGTAAGGGTCATCCAGAGTTAGAATCACCGAATTGTGCATGTTGGGCGATAAGGGGATTCAGTGCCCTGCAATATGTGTGGGTTGGTTCAAACTTACACACTTGCAACAAAAACGCATCATCGACTTGGATCTAGCATGATACCATGTTATAAATGAGTCACCCAACCCCTTAAAATACCTTATAAATAAATTGGGATCACTAATTAATTGATATATAATAACTACTATAAATTTAGTGGCCCATAATACTTTATCCGTTCCTAAAAAATAGACAATATTTGAAACGACACGAGTTTTAATGCACAATTGATAAAGTAAGAGAGCTAGTATAAAAAAAATGATTAGAGTATTATTAGTGGAGAATGAGACCTACGGATAAAAGTTTATTTAAATATAGTTGGTCTACTTTTAAGGTTTTACATCTTAAAATGACAACAAATCCCATGGTTAAATTTTAATTTTAATAAGCGAGTTGAGGATTAGGGCCGAAGCGTAATCCAATCTAAATTGGAAGGTAGCAAAGCCCATGTATATTAGGAGTATTATTTATTGGGTTAATTAAGGTTAGGTTTGGTTGGACCCTGGTTTTCATTGCTTTCAACCTCCCATCTACCTAACATCGCCTTCTTCGTCGTCGTCTTCAATCTACTGTTGCTCTGAATTCGTAAGTCCTTTTATTGCTTTTCAGTTATTTTTATTACACTTTCAACCGGATTCCCATTGTTGTAGGATTGAATTTTTATGGAGTAATATTAAAAAACTTACTGTTCATCTGCTTCTTGATTAAGGTTAGTTTCTAATTGGTGTGCTTATATAGACGGAGACCTCGTACCTATATAGCCAGAGTTTGGTGTTGATACCATGGAGCTGAAATTGGAGTGTTTAAATTGGTTTTCTACTCTTTTAATTGGATTTCCAACTTCATATCTCATTCATGAAAAGCCCAATTAACTCAAACCTAGAACACGCGCCGCTGTCTTCTTCTTCTTCTTCTTCTTCTTCTTCTTCCTCTTTCTGTAAAATTTCTCCTTCCTATCTGCATTTGTTCTTCATTCTTCTTCACCGTCTTTCATGTGCTTTTCAGGTGATTTTATTCATTCTTCTTTCTTCTCAAATTACAACAAAAATTAAGTCTTTCAATACAATGAATATCTTCCAATCTGGATGGGGCGGGCCATTATACGCCCCTCAAAACAAGAGGGGTTCTATTGTGTAAAAAATTCTCTCTTTTTAAAACATTCATGCGCATATACTGCAATATCCTCCAATGGCTTTGTTATTCTCTGAAATATACTAATTTTAATAGTCCATTGTAAATTGTTGTTTTTCTGGTGATTTATACTATCATGCAAGTATATGTATAGGCAGAAGAAAAGCTGCATTTTACTTTATTGATCGAGTATTAATTTGCAGACTTGTTCCTGCTTGTGATGGCATTTTCTGATGATCTTTGCTGTTAGAAGGGGATTTAGCATTGTAAAAGTCGAGGCTTCCTTGAAAAGTTTATGCACCATGAAAGGAGAAAACATAGATGATTCATTAGGTTCGGAAGGATTTCCTGTTTTACCCCCTATAGTTGCAGGGAACAACAAGAAAATTTCGTCGTCCAAAGTCCAGGTTACACCCGAAATAGAGAAGAAGTATGTTCATCGTGTTTATGATGCAATTGCTCCCCACTTTAGCTCTACCCGGTTTGCAAAATGGCCCAAGGTCCAAGGGTTCTTGAACGCTCTGCCCTCGGGATCTCTCATTTTAGATGCAGGGTGTGGCAACGGGAAATATTTGGGGTTGAATCCAAATTGTTATTTCATCGGTTGTGATATCAGTGCACCCCTTATCAATATATGTTCAGATAAAGGAAATGAAGTTTTGGTTGCTGATGCAGTGAATCTTCCTTACCGAACTGGTTATGGTGATGCTGCAATCTCTATTGCAGTCTTGCATCACTTGAGCTCAGAAAGTAGGAGAAAGAAAGCTGTCGAAGAATTGATTCGAATTGTGAAAAAAGGTGGTCTTATTTTAATCACAGTTTGGGCTAGGGAGCAGGAAGATAACTCATTGATTAAGAAATGGACTCCCCTTAGTCCAAAATACGTCGAAGAATGGATTGGACCTGGTAGCCCTCGAACGCGTAGCCCTTCATCTTCAGTTTCGCTAGAAAGCATCTCAGAAACTGAGGAAAGTGTTTCTGCAGAGCAGTCTATGTATTTACCTAATCAGTCCGAAGATGAAAGATCCACTGATATCAAGTACCCGAGCTGTAGTGATCTAACACGCAGCCCTTCACCTTCAATTCATCTAGAGAGCATCTCAGAAACTGAGGAAAGTGTGTCTGGGGAGCAGTCGATATGCTTACCTAAAGAGTCTGAGGATGAAAGGTCTGATGAAATTAAACACCCAAAGTCCAGTTATGGGCCTCTTTCGTCAGATTCTACAGTTAAAAAGAGTAGTCTATGTCAGCAAGAATATTTTGTGCCATGGCACTTACCTTATCATCGAGCTGAAGTAAGTGGAGCTTCTTCAAATGCTGTATCTAATGGTTTTGCACGGAAAGATGATAAGAAGGGTGCAGTTGTGTACGACAGATATTATCATGTTTTCAGTGAAGGTGAACTTGAAAGGTGAGGCATTTTTTTAATATTACATTAACATGATACTAGTTTATAATACTACTGTTTCTAAGCATAATTAGAATAATTTGAAAACTAACCTTTTGTGAGTTGTAGTAGAAGTTCTAAATCTCTGCTATAGATCTCTTTGAAAACCTTGATTGGTGATTCCGTGATAGTGCTGGTAACGAGTTCAACCAATTCGTGGGAAAAAAGGCCGCTCTCCATTGATGAGGAACTCATGTTTTGCAATGACAACGACCAAACTTAACTTGCTAACTGGTGTATAATTGACATTTCATTCTTATAGTATATTGATAGTATCATTAGTGCTGAGGCCTGAAGTACAGATGACAGAACTTGATAACTATTTTGACCCCACGCTAGTCAATATCTTGCTACTTGCGGTACCTTGATACTGTCTTGAATATCTGTTTGCAGGTTAGCCAGCAATGTCGAAGGTGCTGTCATCGTGGACAGATTTTATGACAAATCAAACTGGTGCATTATCCTTGAGAAAACTTCATCATGAGAATGAGTCTCGTTACCAGCAAGTATTGGAGTAGGTGATCTTGCAACCCGGGAGAATTTGTCCTCGGACAAAACTTGGTTTTACAAGATATTTATTGTTCGGATGATTCTAAACCAGGCCCACGTCTACACTCCAACGAGGTATAAGACCAGTGCCCGGCACTTGGACTTGGTTGTTTTGTGATTTCTTCAGCCGTGTTGTTACTCCATTGTCTGTGCTTCTTATTGTTGTCGATGGACTGTCGTCATTATTATATACGATGACACACAACATTTAAGGAAAATTCTTCTTGAAACTTATTTTTCCAGAGATGAAGCTAGACTTGTCTGTGTTTTTATTTTACTGTGGTTGTAAAGATTCAATTTGCTATAAAAGATACTCCTTGTTCTAGTGTACATCCACTGCTGAATTAGTCTGAAAATCAACATTAGCATTGTTATTTCAGTAAATTATGATCAAGATCGTAATATTTACAAATTACTTATATGTACAAAGTCATATTTTGTTAGATTTTATCTCTAGGCCATTTAGACTTTCAGATTGATGATCATTAGTCATAACGATAATTTGTGAAGAATTATATGTCAATTGTGTCCAATGTTGGATATATAACATATGTACTATATACATGTAACATACACACCTAGCAATAGCTGGTGTCGATTTCCAAAAATTGATTAAAATTATTGATATAAATAAATATGATAATCCAACACATATTTGAATACTAAAACCTACACTTATTTAAGCAAAAGCAGCTATAGAATGATGTGTTCACATGGTTGGATAAGTGCTTTTGTTCTAAATAAGCATCAACCTATCCTCTTTCACATATACTATGCAACAACTAAACTCTTTTTCACAAAAATAAATCATCACAAAATCAATACTACTTCCCCACTCCTTTTTTTGCCTCCATAAGTAGTACTCATGAGTTTCCCATTTTGAACTCTCAAAATTATAGTCTCTCTCTAATATCTTGATCCACAATTTAGCTAACATGAAAATGTCGTTGGGCCGTTTTCGCAAGATTATAAAGGGGTTCACTATCTTCCCTGCCCCGTCAAGAGGTGGTTCCGGGGCGGTGGCGCCTAGGCGGAGGTCGTTTGATGGGGCGGCGGAGACCCCGAAAACCTCATGCAGCAGCTCTTATTATTTCTCCTCCAATTCACACAAGAATGAAGCCATTGCAGATTGCATTGAGTTCTTAAACAAGTCTTCGCAGGAGCCATCTGGAATTTAATTTATTACTCCATGTATCTTCTCTTTCGGTATTTTTTTCTTGTTTTTGAGGTTGTTAATATGTAAAAATGGAAGCACAAGTTTGGTTCTATAGCCAGCTTTTGCATGTATATTTCATGCTCCAAGATTGATTGGAACAAGGTAATAAAATCAAAGATATTCCTGCCACTAAAGTATACACTACTGTTATTTTTAGTACAACATAATTGTCAAATAGTAAATCACTTAATTAATTTGATCAAATTTTGGCTGGAATAATTCGTAATCATCCTATTCAAAGTTTTTTTTGTGGCATGTGTACAAATTTTCATATACGTGTAACCATTTAAATTATGGTCAAATTCTGGCCAGCCATGTAAGTGTACGGTTCCAAAACAGAACATATCATGAAATCAAATTTTTTCGTTCGTCTCATCCATTGTTTCATTAGGATAAGTATTTTTTCTTTTATTTTACTTTCTACTGTTACTATATTAAGTAAATTTGATATCTCATTCTTTCCTTTGTTCTCTCTCTTACGTACAAACACGGATCTGCTCAATTACACTCTATGGCGCCCTCTCCACACAAAAGAGTTGTGGATTGCGAATTGTCACCGTCGACTACCTCACACTTTTCTCTCATGTGCTCTCTAGCTTGACCAATCAACATATTGACATAGAAGAAACGGAAGTGAGAGATATAGAGGCATACGAGATGAAGTAACAAAAGGAGAAAAGAAAAGAAAATGGACATCGGCAAAAACAATCTTAATTACTAACGCGATGTCATTTTTTGTCCACATAACTATTTTCCGATTGACAAAAATTATCTTGAGGTACTATAAATCATCCATTAGTAACAATGGACATTTATCTTAATATATGGAAAAATATATAAAAAATAAACCATTTTCTTTATTGAAGTTGGAATTGCATAATATAGTTATAATGATTGAAGTTTATTTCTTGTGCATTCTCTTTTTGTTTTTTGTATTTTTTTGTGTTATTTTTTAAAATTGTTTCATTTTTCATTAAATAACCAAAAATAGGTAATTATATGATATTGATCATTATCTTTTGGAGAAGCGTAATTTTTTTTATAGTATTAAGGAAATATTGATCAGTAATATGGAGGATTGATCATCATCTTTTTCTTATTTAATATGGAGGATGATTAAGTAAACTGGAAATTCATTTAAAACCTATCTATTATTTTCAATTAAATAGGTACAGTACATAATTAAATTAAGGGGTGATATAATTAAACTATTAAGTTTGGTTAGATTTTGGTATGCTCCACCACTTTTTAAATTGAAATATTAAATCACAAAGATTCAATTTTTCTCAACAGCAATGTCAAAATCAAAAATATTTCAATAAATAGGAGGGGAATTAAGAAAATAAAAGATTGTATAAGAAAAAATATTTATTTGACATTTTGTGCATGAATAAGACAATTGAGAAAAATTAAAACTTTGTGATTTAATATTCAAATTTGATGATTTAATTAACGATTATGTCACAGTAAATTAATATAAAAATGTAAACAATAAAAATAAACATTATTGAAATTGAAATGGATGATTTTCCAACAACAGTCAATATAGGGAACCGCGGACCGAATCAACGAAACAAAGCAATTAATCTTCCCTCAACTTCAAAATCTTACTACTGTTCATTGCGGCTCTTGAAAAATGGTAAACCTTTCTCTGCTCATGGATTTGTTTCTATCTTTAATTATTCAAATTTTAGTTTGATTTCCGGGATCACGAATTTGTGTCGATTATTTCTCGCAGATCCGGTTCATATTGTTGCAGAACAGGCAAGGGAAAACCCGATTGGCCAAATACTACATTCCTCTCGAGGAATCCGAGAAGCATAAAGTTGAGTACGAGGTGAATTTCTCCTACTTCATCTCTCAATTCATTTTAATTCTTAACCTCCTCTATTTGTATGTGTGAATCTTGAAAAATCCTATTCGCTTTTCTGTTGCAGGTTCATCGTTTGGTTGTCAATAGGGATCCCAAATTCACCAATTTCGTGGAGGTGATAATATCTCTCAATCCGTGTTTGTGATTCTCAAGTTTCCATTTCACATATGTTGTTATTCTAGTTATTTCTTGTATTGTGTGTGTGTTGGGGGATTGAAAGGTGAATAGAGTGTCAAAAAGTTACATTCTTTTAGTTCTTTCTGTCTTTTTCATTGCTTATACTCTTATGAGGTGTTGATTTTGGATGATAGCATAAGCTAATTTAATCTATACTTCGATGAAGTGAACAATTTTGAGTTTGTATGGTTTTCAAATATTCAATCCTATGTATGTTAGTGTAATCTATCGCTAAAAGTAAACACCTCTTTCGGAATTTTATTCATCGAGGCTCTTGTCTGGGTTGTGTTTAAAGAAGCTTGATGTGTTGCTGACCAAATTTTTAATTGCAGTTCCGAACCCACAAGGTCATCTACAGGCGATATGCTGGTTTATTTTTCTCATTGTGTGTAGACATTACAGATAATGAATTGGCTTATTTGGAGAGCATTCACTTATTTGTCGAGATACTGGACCATTTTTTCAGCAATGTGTGTGAGCTAGATCTCGTATTTAATTTCCACAAGGTATGCTGCTCATTTGGCAATGTCTTTTACTGATCAACTGTTTGCTCACCGTGGCAGTTGGATAGTCTGATATTTCGTTAAGAAAGTGCAGTGAAACTTTTGTGCTTCATTACCTACAATTGAGTTGTTTAATCTTCTTTTAAGCTTTGCCAATTGGGATTGTGTTTCAGTATGCTTTGTTAATTCAAGGGTACATATTGTTTTGTATCTATTCTTGATTGTTAGCAATATTTTGAAGTATTTGTTTTGCACCTTATTACCTCATGAGCTGGAAATCTTCCGTTGGACCTATCCAAGCTTAGTTTCACACATGGACGCTACCAATTATCTTGGGCCTAAAATTATGTGTGCCCCAGCTTCCAACACAGATTGATTTCTAATTCTTTTGGTATTTGGATTTATAAGAAATTTTGTCTCAGTCATGATCATGATAATTGAACATTTGGCCTGTCAATGCTTTAGTGTCACTGTGTGTGCTGTTTGTTTTCCTCCCCCTTTCTTTATTATTCTTTTTAATGCATATGTATCCGAATGCTAAATTCAGTGGAACAATGTAAACAACATGTGTGGGTGTGTGTAAGTAACTAGCAAACCTGTCTTTGGGTACCTACTATTTGTAGGTTATTACTTGAGAATAATTGTATGATCTGAGAATTTTTGCACTTCAAAACTCGGATGGATGTATTAATTTAGTTCATTTGATGGTGCTTTGTGCATTTTTTTCAGAGCATTACTCAGAATATCATGTCTACTTATTCATAGTATTTCATTGGCCGCACATCTGATGAATATTCGTTATACTGTACAGGTATATCTCATACTAGATGAGTTCATACTTGCTGGGGAACTCCAAGAAACTAGCAAGAAGGTATAATACTCCTATATTTTTATTAGTAGAGGTATATATTGTTACTCCAATTTTGGAATTTTATTTGCGAGCATGACATAACCACCCTTAATCTCATCTGAACTACAAACTAACAGTGGATATAGCTGCCATCTTAACATATAAACAAATGAATGTTAGTTAAATGTTATTAGATGAATTGCAGTAGTAGCTATATCTGCATTAATCTATTACTGTCATGTACAAAGATGTTTATCGTTCGGAGAAAAATGGGAAATGGTGTTCTTCTTCCCTCTCCTCAGAGAATGGTTTATGAATCATTCATGCCATGGAAGTCTTCCTTGCTAATTTCTTGATTTCATTTTCTTATACCTGAACTGTAGGCAATCATTGAGAGAATGGGAGAATTGGAAAAGCTGGATTAAAGATTGCTACGAGGTCAATCGGGCTACACAATACTGTTATTCAGCTAAAATCAGCTCCTGCGTCTCTTGTATCGGCTTATATATTTATCATTTGAGATTTTTAACTTCTGGTTTGTAAAGAATGCCCTCAAAATTATCCTTGATTTGGAAGTTTTATTTGGATGCTTGTTGATTAAGAGCTTTGTAGGAAATTGAAAAGGATACAGCATGCACATGATGTACTGGCGGTTCAGGTTCCTGTTTCTTTTGTTATTCTGTTTCTATGTTTTGAGTGATGATCACAACTTATAAAATTTAATTAGACAATATAATGCATAAATTAAAATTAAACAAAGTTAATGAGGAGTATTTTTACTTCATTGAATAGAAGTTTGACATATTACAGTTTACAAATTTCTTCCTAACATTTTTATATAAGGGTATTATTATGAATAAATCTGATTTCTAGCCTAATGGACTATACATATATATTTTCCACAAAATAAGTCGAATCTTCGACACATTAAATTTAAAATATGAAGTATATATGCATGGAAAATTTTCCCATTGGTAACAGGGGAACATAATATTATTAGTTGGTCTATATGTATATTAGGAACTGTTCGGTTTGCAAGATTGTATCACGATATTAAATATGTAGTGTGTTTGGTTCATATGATTCATTTTCACAACTCAATCTGGATAATCATCTGGGATAATTAGTTATAGCTAACCCCTTATGGCTAAAATAATATCACAATTCAATCTTAGAATCATTTTATCTAGGAACCCGAACACCACCTAGCAGTATTAGCAGTCAAATTATTAAAACTAATAGAAAACACTTTATTGATTAATGGAAAAATTGCAAAGAGAATAAGTTTGGTTAAATTATGATTCACTCTACAATTTTAAAAAATGACCAATTATATCATAACTTTGACACTTTATTCAAGTGTCTCATTACGAAAAATTTCATCATGCCGAGTTTTTGAATTTATCAATGTAACACAAACATGCATAAATATTAAAGACATGATTTACTCAATGTATTAAATAACAGTCTCTTAACTAGGCTAATGTTTTGTCTTCACAATATTTTCGATTGTCAAATTATACCTAACTTCTTCCAAATTATAGACTATGAAATAATTGATAAATATGTCAAAGTTACGTTATAATTGAACTTTTTTTTTAAATTGACCAAACTTTAAGTTTTTTGGGGCAAATTGCCCTTGATTAATTGAAATTTATTAGAAATGGAATGATTCTTATCCGAATAAGCGAAATTGGTTTAATTATGTGCATTGATTGAGAGAACAATTATTTTAATAAGTTTGTTTCCGAAAATTACAAAAGACTTATGCTACAATTGGTAAGTTTGAAAAAATAAAAGAGCAAAGAGAAACCGCTCCATAATCAACGATTGGTTGCCAAGTATGGTAATTAAGATCTGAATTTCCTTTAATATTAAAGCTTCAAAACCACTTTTATCTGCAATTTTCATGCAAGGAAAGATTTAAATTTATACCATCCAGAAATTTATAGACATCTAAAGATCAGAAATGAAGTTTTCAATTAAGTGATCAATACACAAATTTCAGTATTATCTCAGTTAACAACTTTAACATCCTCATTTTTATTTCATTTTGGCAAATATGCATCTGCTGGTTCTTCTACTTTTTCTTTCAATAATTTCTTATTTAATGGAATTTATGAAGCAATTAACTCTTCCATTATCTAAATAGACTCTTAGCTAACGGACAAGTTAATATTTCTATTAATTACATTAAACAATGACTGGTTGAAATAATAAATAAGAGTAGAAACAAAATGGAGTACTTGATATAGTGCAATTAGGATCCATAAAAATAAAGAGTGAAAATACATAGTAGTATGATTTTGGCTTTTATTTTCCAACTGATAGTACAAGCGTGTGGCAAAACAACTTTTCGAGTAATATTACCATGAGATATTGAATTACGACCAGCTAACACAATTTACTTGGTAGAATCTTTTTTCTCCGGCTTTTAAATCAATACTTGGAGTAATCTCGAGTACATATGCGTACACAGATAAAAAATAAATTGAATTATAGTAGTATTAACTTCAACTGATTTTATCTTGGCTATTTCTATATCTAAGAAAAAATAAACTTATTTTCAATTTCTTGATCATAATCTAAAGAAGAGACCATAACTTTTAAACTAGAAATTTGTAATAAACGGTCTGATTGGTAGATTTGGGAGAGTCGCCGTAACAAGTACTCCTTCGTTGTATTAATAAATAGTTAAAATAAAAAAAAATAGTAAAATAAGAAAGAGTAAGTAAGAGAGAATATGGCAGAGAAATTAAAAGAAATGTGCTAAGTACTATACTATTTATCCAATCATAATTTACAATAGATTTTAATCTGCTTATACAATAGAATTTATTTAGTTGAATATTCAGAGTCAGTTACAGCGAAAATGATTTCCCAGTCATATTTGAATATAAATAGCAGAGCGTGTATATTTATTCCCAATTTGGAATGTTAGCGTCATATTGAATTCACAAACCACACCACAATTGGGTTAAACCCTAGCAGAGACCTTCCATCTCAAATCAGCCGACACGTGGCACAACACACGGATTTTCTTTGCCCCTTTTATGCTAACCCCAAATCAAATGCTAAAACTAAAACACCCCCCTCCATTCTTCCATCTCTATTCTCTTCAATCAACACAATCTTCTCTCTCTCAAATCCCTCTAATCCCCCTTTTATCACTACGGAAAGCGATTTCGAAATTCCAAGTCACAGATGGAGCAGGCCGCAACTTCCACCAGCTCTCCGTTGGCTTCTCCAACAGAGGACGAAATCGCCGTCGCCGAAATCCTGCTCAATCTCAAGACCATGATGTTGCCGCTATCTGAATCGCTGCCTGATTGCAATTGGGGCTGCCGGAGGAAGAGATCTTGCCTTGTGTCGCCGCCCTCAATTAACAGAATTGAACACAGAAAAACTCCAACCACTCGCACCACCGCCAGCCCCGACACGCCGCTCATCTTCTCCGCCACTGAATCCGATGATAAACCCAAGCATTCCTCCAAGAAGAATAAGGCGAGCCTTAATTTACTCAATTTTATCAAATTGGTTGGATTTCTGGATTTCAGCACGATTTGTTCCTTGATTGGCGTTAATTTACAATTTTAACCTCTGGATTTGCAGTCAAAAGGAAGGGAGGATTACTTGGATTTGATTGAGGAAGAAACAAAGCGGAAGAAGTTGCTCAGAGGGGTAAGTTCGTCAAATCGAATTTCTGTGAAAATCGCGTAATTTCTCTCTCATTATCATCTTCTTCTAATCTGAAAAATAGGAGATTGCGAATGTGAAGAAATACTACGACAAGCTCAAGGAAACCAACCGCCGTCTCAGAGCAATGAAACAGGAGGCGATGACCAAGTGTGGATCGGTGAAAAGCGGGGAGCCACGTGGATTCGATCTGAACCTTCCAGCTGAAGAGGAATCAGGCGGCGTGGTGATATATTGGCCGTTGGATGATGATAAACGGGCCAGATCTGCCGAAGCAAGGAGGAAGAGGATACGAATAATCAAGTCCAAGTCGACTAGGAAATAGTAACACCTGCTCAATAACTAAACTAAAATCAATTTATTCTTTTTTGTTTCAAATTAGCCACTCTAGGAGTAATGTTCTTTGGGGATATATTTTTGTAGTACTATATTCCATCAAATCTTTCAAGATTTGGAGAAAGCGCTAAATCGCGCATACTATATTACTATTACTATTACTATTATTATTATTATTATTATTATTATTATTATTATTATTATTATTATTATTATTATTATTATTATTATTATTATTATTATTATTATTATCCTAAAATATATGGTAAGTTCGAATATTTCATTTTATTGTGAGCGACCCATTGGTTATAAATTACCAAACTTGATTCTAGAAAAGTACTAGTACTATATGTGACTACATAGAGACGAATTTGATGAAAACATGCTTTTAGTATGTGAATACGTGAAGCTGTGTGTTAGTGTGTTGTCGATTGCCATTCTTATTAATGATTGCGTCTACGTGTGAGAGCGTAATCGGGTAAGGGAATATAAAGTTTATTACGGCTACCTGCGATATTTGTGGAAAATATTTATTTTTATTTTATATGTTAAAAAGTTGTAGTAGTCAAATATCTACAACTCTTTCAACCATATAGAAATTTTAATTTGGTTGTGTACTTGTGTATACTATATCCATTCATATCCACTATAGTATACTGATAATATTTTGCTCGAGAGAGTTAGACTCGAAGCAGTGTCGTTTGACTTGTTTCAATAGATATTCAGATAGTGCAGTGGTACCAATGTTTTAAAAATCGGATCGGCCGGCGAATCGGCGTCGTTACTGGTTCAACCGGTTCACTGGTCGAACCATTGGTTGAATCGGAATACTGTTTATATATATATATATATATATATATGTTTATTTAGTAGTAGTAAATAATAAGATTTAATTAAATATTTTATCAATAAATATTATAGTGTTATATATTTAATAGTATTATTATAGAAAACAAGTCTTATATTAGTATATAATAATTTTAATGACCATATGTTTAAATACAATAATAAATTATAATACACAATATTAAAAACTAATATTAAACTCTATGTATAATTATAAACTCATATATTGTAAAATATTAGTGATTGTAAAAGTATAATTAAAATATAAGAAATATATTATAATTAACATTCTCTTAAAATAATATAAAATTAAAATGAATTATTAGTTTTAGTGGAAAAAGAATTTCAGATTTAATGTATAAGAATAATTAATGTTCATAATATTACAAAATGATGATGTGGTGGAGTGGTAAAGGAGTTGGTATTTAGAGAGGAGGTCATGTGTTCAAGTCCTAACAACAACAAATTTTAAAAAAAATATTTTGAAAAGGTGAAAAACCGGTTTCCGGTTCACGGCGGTTCAATGTACTAGCGGTTTTTAGGGATAAACCGGACCAGACTACCTGCCGGTTCGCGGTTGAACCGGTCGAACCGGCCGGTCCGGTCCGATTTTTAAAACACTGAGTGGTACCAAATGGTATCCTTATAGCTTCTCCAAAAAGGAAGGATAAGTATCTCCAAAAAAGAAAGGTAAATAAAAGAAGTATATAATTTATTTATAATTACTTTTTTAAAAATAATATATTTCAAAGGAAAAAGATATATAGAAAGGTATATTATTTTTAAAAAATAAAATAATAATATAAAATGCATTAAATAATATAAAGTGTAATACCTTCTCAAATATCTTCCCATTGAAGAATGTTTTTCATGAAAAGAAGACAAATATAGTGGTTATATGATTTTACCTCTCCATTTGATGGAGGTAAAGATACCTCTTCAAAATGGGAAAAAGTATAATACATTCTCAAATACCTCTCCCTTTGGAGAATAATTTTTCATGGAGAAAAGGTAATATAGTAGTTATACGACTTTACCCTTCCATTTATCTCTCCCCTTGGAGATGCTATTAATTATTCGTGTGAAGGGCCACCAATCTTTTTTAATTTTGGTAAGTTTATCTCTTTCGTACAAGTGAGTGAAATGAGTTAGTGGCGATATGAGACTTACTTAATATTTTATGGTAAAAAGTGAAGTGGACAATAAATGAGGGGTGGACAAAATGACAAAATAGCAAAGCGACTCACACTCACGGGGAGAGTGGGCATCACCGCGCAACTAGGATGCCCTTTGGGACGGGACACTTGCAATGACATCCCTTAACCATCCTGTCCTGATGGAACGAGATGAGATGATTAAGGGACATCGTTGCTGACAGTGGCGGACGCAAAAATTATTAAAGGTAGGGGCTTAACCATAGTATTTTTTTGACACTCTAAGTGATAATTTTTCTTTTTAGGATATCTAACTTTAATTGACACATTTTTAAAATGAAAACATCATTATCTCTATTTTATTCTCTCACCATTTAATTTTCAAAACAAGTATTCTATCTCTTACTTTACTCTTCCTCAACTTTAACTATTTATAATTATTTTTTTAAAACGAGTGCAGAAAATGAAATGACTCTACTACTATGAAACTAATAGAGTATAAAATCTCGTGCCAAATAAGAAATGCTCCATATAGGATAAGACGAAGGAAGTATATTTTTATACTCCGTGGTATTTTAGCTAAAGGAATTAAATTTTAATTTGGAGTAAATTTTAGTTTCTGCTCAATTTATGCAACTTGTTAAGAAATTTCCATTGCTAAAAAATTATACTATATAAATTAACTAAATTTAATAATCAATTAAATTTATTAGAAAAAGTCTAATTGGGAGCTCAAACGATTTATCTGATAGCATTAAAGTGCGTACTCCATATCACATTTTAAAAGTGAATTTTTTTTTATTTAAACAGATCTTCTTTTTCCTAAAATTCGGCAGTCATTTTTTTCTTTCAAATCTTCTGCAAGTTTTCTGTTGTCAAATTTATTTAACCCTCCATATCATTCAGCTCCAGCGATTTAGTCTTCAATTATTATTAATTTGGAAAGGGCTAAAAACTGTTTTCAATGATACTAGATTTTAGAAAATTAAAGTGTATATCTGAATCCATCCGAATTACTATAAGTTATCAAATTTCATTTAATTAATGTTTATTAAGATGGATACATAGGACCTCTACATGCATCGAAGTTCACTTTAAGTTTCTAAAAAATAATAAATTAAACATTTGTATGATCTTATCGTTTCCTCCCTTAATTTTCATTGCTTTGTTTATGGTGAAACTGAAAACTGAAAAGGTTACGCATACAAGTTGATAGAAAAAGATTTAACGAAGATAGATAATTGCATAACTTAAACCATAAAATTGTGCGATGTGACACAACAATCTCTTAAATCCATTTCCAAGGCAAAAAGCTAAAAGAGAAAAATAAATAAAAGTATATCTGAATAAATCTAACTACGAGGCAACTAATTAGAATCAGACTGATATTTAAATTTTCTTTGAAGAAATTGAATGCTGATCGTGTAAATCACAACA
This sequence comes from Salvia hispanica, assembly GCF_029641045.1. NCBI lineage: Eukaryota > Viridiplantae > Streptophyta > Magnoliopsida > Lamiales > Lamiaceae > Salvia > Salvia hispanica. The sequence continues at coordinate 46,484,756 of NC_142692.1, read as the reverse complement.
AAAATAATCCGAAAAGTGGGAATTAAATTAGAACTAGTCTTAACCCACGTGCGATGCACGACGGAATATTTTTTTGTCATACAATTTTAAATTGTTAATCGATTAATTAAAATAAGAAACAATATAATTATATACGATTTAAAATAGAAAAATATACTACTATGTAATAAAAATTCAATGAATATATACTCCTCAATTCATTTTACACCTAAAGATATTAACTTAAACATATTTAAAATTGAATTGAGACAAACACAATTATTTGGACAATGATAAAGAGACTACATTAAGTGTTGACATTTTTGAAAAATATGTTTAAAACAATCCTTCATATTTCTCTACTAAAAATAATAAATTGTGTAAAGATGAAGATAAATACTATGTATGTTTGAGTTAAGGATGTTACAATTCTTCTCTCTCTAAGAACTGTAAGAAATATTGAGATAAAATTCTGGAACCATATACACGCGGTATTCTAACTTTTGTAATCAAAGGAAAAAAAACAACAATAAATGAAATGGAAATTACAATGAAAATTAGTCAAGAAAAACCATCTTTCCGCAAGACAAATTACATCACGGTTAGTGCTCTCGGATTGACATATTTTCCCCAGAGATGAAAACGACTTCCTCCTAACGTATATAACATCTCAAACCTGCTAGGCACCTATAAACTTGATGGGGCTCCAAAATCGAGCAAAACAATGTTCCTAAAATGAGCAATAAAATGTTGAGAGCTTGAGAGAGAATAAAGAATGTTTTGTTAGTGTGTATATTGTATTTCATCTATAATTCTATGCCTTTTATAGGTACAAAATTAGTAAATGAGAGATCATGGAATTAAAACATCATAATTTTAAAATCAAGACAATATAGGTTACAAAATTTGTTAAATGCTCATTATTTTATTTAAATATTTGTAACCACCAATGAGTTATTGTAGTGTTTTAAAAATTAGTCAAATACTCATTAAAATATCTAAATAAATATTCATGAGTTACTTAAAATACTCAAATTGGTCCATAACTTATAAATATTTCAGAATAAGGACAAAACATATAAATATTTCAAGAAAAGGCCAAAACTCGCCTTTTATATGTATAGATTAATGTTTTAAATAATTATCGGAGTTCTAAGATTTAATATTTCAAGAACGTGCATTTGCAGTAGAGAAAATATGGGCTAAGATTCCGGAATATCAGTTTTGTTTAGCCCAATATATGGTCCATTTCTTCTACTATATAAATCCAGCTACTTCCTTCACTCTCCGCCTGCGGCATACCTTATCCTTTCATTAAATACTGCAATTTGAGATTTCTACATTTCTTATTTATTTCCTCTCCAAAATCCCTAAAATATTAGTATCATTGATGATGCAAATGACGAAAAACTTTGAGATGATGAGCAGCTCTATTTTTGTAGCTATGATTCTCCATCTTTACTTCCATGACTCTGATGCATCATAACTTTCTGAAATTCATTATTTCGAGGCTTTTGTTTTGGTGGCACAAAAAATTTGTTTTGCCCAAGCCTAAAGATAATGATTTGAGTAGATTTGGTAGGGTGTGAAAATTTGAGTAGATTTTCATTTGAATACACAAAGATCTACATAGATTTTGGATTACCCAAAATTTAAATAAATATATACACTATATAATGTATTGGGATATTATTCACCAATTTAGACCAAATTTGACATTTCCCCCAAAATTTAAAAGTAGTTAAAAAAATCATGCTATACAGCTGCCAATTTTTTGACATACACAATATTTTGCATTTCATCAAGTCTTGAAATTCAATATTACAACAATAATATGAAAATGTATCATCTATCTTTGTGTAGATCCATGTTTGACTGAAAATTCAAGCCTTTCCAACCTTGGTTGAATTGTTTCCATTCCTCCACATTCTTGTAGCTAAATCTTCGAACAAGAACCAATACTCCCCAAAGAAGCCCCAATCCCATGAAAATGCAGGTGCTGATAAACAAATCACCACCACCAGACACATCCAAATTGGCCACAAAATCTTCAATCCACCACGTCCATCTCCGACCCCCCGCAGCCACTGATCTTGTTTCAACACGAGGCTTCTTTTCGACTCGCCTTTTCGCCTCCTTGTATCGATGCACCAGCCATCGCCAGAGCTTGATATTCTCCAATAATCTCAATAACAGAGATGCGGCAACTACTACTGCTGTCACTACAACAAAGCTTGAGAAGTTGAGACCTTGAATCGTAGCACAGTCGATGAACGGACCGAGGAGGCTGAGGAGACGCTTTTGGCGTGTGGAGATGAGGCCTTTGTTGGTCTTCTCAGCCTTGATTTTACTATTAGTAGATTTTTTCATGATCATATGTTTGTTTAGTGAGATGTAGGATGGATTCTTGGACATGAAGTTGTTGTGAATTAGGACCAGTTTATGAGTAGGCCGTTTTGCAGTTATTTTGTTAAGGTGTGGTAAGGGCTCCATATGCATAATTTTCATCATGTTTTCATTAAAATGGAAGAGTGGGAGAGGGAGAGAAGGGAGATGGAGATCGGGATTTGGTGGAAGTAAATTAAATCGATAAAATGTTGAACCAAGGCAAATGCTTGCTTTGGAATTGCAGGAAAATTGGTTCTTGGAGTGTTCGCTTTAGCTTATGAAGACAATGGTTCGGAGTGTATTTTTTGTTTCATACTACATGAAATACTATTAGCCTAATTAAAAATGATTATTAAGTTCTCAAACATAAACATAATTAGATCAATGTTTCTTACCTTTGTGAGGACTTGGGAAACTGAATCTCAATCAGCTATTTTAGGATTACAATGCTGTCAATGTGTATGCCAACTAAGATTGAAAATGAAAGCAGCAATGAAAAAAAAAGAAAAGAAATTACGGGCCTATAACAGTACAATCAATAACAGGCCCAAAAAAGAGAGCCTGTTTGTAAGGCAAAATAAATAAAGCTCCAACTTAGATAGAGTAAATATTTCTTAGAATAAACTTATTAAGACGTACACAATGGTTCCAACCAGTGGCGGATCCAGAAATATTTTTCGGAGGGGGCGGAATAGTGTTCTCGTATATTTTGTTTGCCGTCTTCTAGTACACGTAAACGACAGCTTCACTCATGATCATCATCATATTTTCTTATTATATTTGATATAGCCAATAACCTAAAGTCCTAAATCGGTTCCATGCCTTTTGCTAAAAAAAACTTAAAAACTTTTTAGTCATACACACTAAGTGTCTTAGCTTTTGTTCCAAGTATTAATGGTTTGGTCAAAAATTAATAATGGACAATATGGTAGCTAAAATTTTCTTTTGCCAACTCAACTGAAACTAGTTTATAAAATTGTATAAAAGTATAGCTTATACTTTGAAGTTATACGGTATAAAACAAACTCTAGATGCTTTAAAAATATAATCAACTAATATATACTCCATTTAATATATAAGCATAATAATATTTATTTTGTAAATTTCATTTATTGATTAGGACCTGAAGTAATATAGTCTCTAGGGATATGTTTAGTAATTATTTTTATGAAATAACTCTATTGAGAAATGGAGTAATATATCTGTTGAAAGTCCTCTATTAAATCAAAATTTATAATAAGCCTAATAAATAATAAATGCACTCTACTAATTTCTTAAATTTGCCCAATTAATATTAGGCCCAACCACATGCCATCTTCTCTTCTTCCCGCCGTCTCTGCGCAGACTCTTAACATCTCCAATTCCGGCGTAACTCCACTATTTTCGTATTCCAATAACTCCATCTTCTCTTCTTCCCTCCTCCCTATTGCCGCTTAGCTAAGGAGTCTTCTTCTTCTATCAATTTTTTTCTACGGAGGGGGCGACCATGGGATTTTCCGGCCAAACCTTAAGAAAATTCAACCCTCTCGGAGACACCATTAGTCGATATGTCCGAGTGGTTAAGGAGACAGACTTGAAATCTGTTGGGCTTCGCCCGCGCAGGTTCGAACCCTGCTGTCGACGCTTTATTTATTCATATGTGAGATTTGACCTTTTTCTTGTCATCAGGATTCTTTTGGTCATTGCGACATCAACTAAATCCATTTACTGAAACAGTAAATTCAACACGATTTATAATAAACTAATTAGAGAGTACTATATTTTATACTATGAAAATGAGTATTGAGGATTTGCCTAAGTTTATGAATAATAGTTTTCACTACTACTTTAGGATATTGCACAAACAGGTCACATTCAATTCTAACTTTGTAATTTCCGACAAGCAAAATGCGGAACACGTGACATGACGACAATGCTTGGAAATTGGAATAGAGGCCTTCCTTTCATCAAGCCTATTAATCTTTTTACCACAAACTCAAATATATTTCAATAATTGCTATAAATATGAGTGTCTACCAATGTTCCTTTTCGACTTTGTATTAACCACTTTTTTCTTTTTCATGTTCAATGTCCGTTAGTCCACTAGGTAAGATGTATTTGGCTTAGCTAATAAGATAATTCAAAATGGTACTATGTTGTTAGGAGTTTAATAATATACGGTGCGTAATAAATTGGTTATTCGTACAGTAATAACTAATGACTAATATCAATTTTATATGATAAAAATATCAATCTTCTTGTGTTGATAAATTTATGTTTTTGTGTTAGATATTTAAATTTACATGTTGTATTGATATAATTATGTCTTTGTGTTGATAATTTTAATACACAGAAGTGAAAGTTATTAGTTTATTACTGTAAATTAGTTAGCACACTAACACAACCCAATTATAAGCTTTTCGTAAGTATTTCATAACTACTTAGTATAATAAATAAGATCATAAACATATTATAAGTTGTGAAACTAACTTATAAACTTCTAAAAAAATAAGTTCCTCAACCCCAATGACTTTTTCATAATTAATCTTAAGGTAATAACCGATTTACAAGAAATAATTATGCTTTAATATTTTGAATATATATCTTTCAAATTTCATCACTTTGATTCTCTCTCTAATTATAAACTTTATTTTCCAAATACTTTAACAATTCGCAATCTCTTGACACATTACATTTTATAAACTCCACTCTTCGTCAGAGCATCCACTATAGGTGGATGCTTTTTGGCGGACAACTTTTTCTTTTGTCCATAGCCCCAATTTATTTGTCCACGGTCATAAAAAAAAGTGTCTGCAGCAATAGTGGACATTTTTTGGTGGACAAATTTCACTTTATTTTTTTTATTGTATATTTTAATTCAATTATAATTAAAATTATCAGACTATAAATAATTAGAGAACGAGATAATAATAAAATTAAAAAGTTCGATGAGACCAAATATTCGTTGTATTAATGGATACCGGAAAATTACACAACGAACATTTAAAAAAAAAAACATACAAAAACAAATAAAAACACCGCCACCATCTACTCGGGGGCGGAGTCGGAATCCTCTGCCTCATCTTCGTCGCCCACTCCCCCCGGCGCCGCCGCCCCTGCCCCCGCCGCCCCCGGCGTCGCCCGTGGACCAGTCAGCCCCAGATCCTCTCTGATCCTACACATCAGCTCATAGTATATCGCCTTGGTGATCGGGTCGGTGGCCGACTCGTAGAAACGACAGTTATCTTGCAGTTGTTTAATCAACTGCACATTCAGGTTCCTGTTCAAGACCACATGGCCCCATGGTCCATGGACTGAGCTCCAGAAGGCGCCTGCGCGCCTCGCGATCCAGACGCGGCCGCCGAGTAGCGGGAGGAACCTGCAGACATTCGGGCGCTGCGGATACTTGCCTTCTGCCCCGGAGGGCGTGAGCGCCTGGTGTGTGTATCAGAGGGCTCCTCCGCTTGGGCATCGTTGAGGTCGATTGATTGTCCGCCGCTGCTGCTGCTGTAGTTCCCGGCTCTGTTGCGTCTATTGCGCTTCGCCGTGTGATCCTCAGTCTCCTCTGCACAGATGGCCTTGAATTCCGGGCAGTTCTCGAGAACGAGAAACTCCTCCCAGTGGTTGAACCTAGGCTTATATAGCGCGTTGTATTGGGACACAGACAGAGCCTTCACGTCGGCTTCGTTGCGGCCACTCTCAGCGTTGAGAAGGTTGTTGCCGTAGATGCCCGCAAACTTCTTGGTGGGTGTCAGAATCCTCCCAAATTTTTTCCGGAGCTGTTCTGCGTCACGCGGTTTGGCGCCTCTCGGCTTGAACTCATTGTAGGTCAACAAGACGCACTTCCAAAAGCCCATCTCGGTCTGATCGGTGCCAACACAGGGGTCTAATGTGACGGCATCCCATGCCCTCGCCACAGCAATCGACTCGTCTTTGGTGTAGTGCCCGCCCCGACTTGTTACCGCGGACTCGCTACCGCCGCTGCCGCTGCCATCCCTGTCGCCGCCGGCCCGCCCCCCACCGCCGGCGCCGCTGCCTCTCCCCTCCCCGCCGTCGCCGCCGCCCCTCCCCCCACCGCCGTTGCCGCCGCCCCTCCCACCACCACCGTTGCCGCCGCCTCTCCCACCACCACCGTCGCCGGAAGATCTCGTCGGCGGGGTCTCCGGTAGGCCCGGACTCATCAGCCCCATCATCTGCTCTAGTGTGAACCTATCGAAATCAGACAACGGAGTCTGGGTGCGCTGGAAAGAGTGAGAAGGGGTATCCGGCCGCGGATGGTTGGGCGAGTCCATAGTGGGTCGATAATCTCCAAATGCCGAACGACCCAAATGTTGGGGTTTGGTGCCCCTTGCACAGCGGAAGACTTGTACAAAACAAATAAATCAGATATGGATCTATTTGACCGATTATGCGATTAATCAATTCACATGTTAAACAGATAATTGCATGCTAGAACGCAAATAATTCATGCTCAAAGAAAGTAAATCCTAAAACATGAATTCTACGGTTTAGAGTTACCGATTTTGATTCTCCAAAGAATCGTCGATTGCTCGCGCCTTCTCCACGTGATGATCTTCAATACTAGACCACGGATCTTCTCTCTAGTTCCCGAACTGTATCTCGATATCAGGGTGGGCTGATCTTATCAAAACACTAGGACTCGAATAAAGAAGACAGAAGAAATCCTTTTGGGAAAAAGAGTGGAATTCGAAAATTCCTACAGCTGATGGGGCTGATATTTTCGAAAATTTCAGTAATGAAAATTGTGATTATTCTGTCTCCTTTATTCTCCTATTTATATTAAGTTCCTTTTGGGCCCAGACAGGGATCTATGGAAGGTTTTGGATATGGGCTCGCCCAATTAGCTTTTTACTAATTAAATTGAACCCACAATTTAATACAAGCTTATATTGGAATATTACGAGCAGCCACTACAGAAGTAATATTGAACTCTCCCCATCCAAATCCGAAATTACAAGTAATCCGGGTTTCCACTTTTATTATTTATTTCCCGCGCTTAAGATATAAATGTCCATTAATTAATTAATGTCTGCTATGGACTTAATTAATTAATATCTTATTAATTCCAAGAGTGGACTTAGCAAGAATCATTTATTTATTATTCATAGAGTAATAAAACTCCAACTGGCCAGTTTTCCGAATAATAAAACCTTGTTCGAGCTCCTCTTGAGGACATTATCAAACGAGACTCACCTCGTGCACGTTTCAACATAATAGCAATCCTAGCACCGCTAGATATTAATCACCACTACCCAATATATCAGGATTATTGGGTTGCGAAAAACCCGCACCATTTGATAAGTCAAAGTAGTGCATAATCAATACCGTATGCTCAATGCTAACATATGTAGATTAAGAAATAATATTTTATCAAGACCTAGTCTTTCAGTAGATAGCATAAAGACACGTCTTGCTGTTAGATCCGTTCAGTGCTATACCACACCAATGTCAAATTATTTCAGTAAGGCTTAGAAATATGCGGACTGACATTGCAACCTTTCACGATAGGTAGCCAAAGCCTATCTAGGTTGTGAAATTCTTCTTTTTCTTTTGCAAAGCATTGCATAGATCTGACCGTGTTACCTTAAAGTGGACGACGCCCACAACCGGTCTACTAAGCAAAAGACTTAGACTTTGTTTACTTCTTATGCATTTAAATGTTTGTAAAACATCTTATAAATGCACAAGCAAACACAATGTAATAATAATAGTGATTCTATTCGTGCGAGACTGCTCGAATAATACTGAATCAGGTTAAAAGTGGATTATAGAGTTTTACGTATACAAGCAAGATTCTATTCGAGCGAAACTTGCTCGAAACATGCTTTTCAGTATACCAAACCTAACAATCTCCCACTTATACTCAAAACATGCTTTCGAGTATACCCACTGCCAAAAACTCTCCCACTTATACACAAAGCAGGTATTGATTTTAGATATATCGAACTACCATTCATTTCACCAAGTGAAAGAAAAATCTGCTTGGTTGTTCTCTGATAATATCTTTTTCACCATAATGTCTTTGCTGCGTACTTGATCTTTAATTAATTTCATCCCCATATGTGATTGTTTAGCTTAATAAACTCGTGTGTCCCTTGAGTTAGCCTTCACTAGAGTAATCAAAAAATAATACTCATAGGCATACTCAAACTTACGATTAAAGCTATTAGGAAGATATTCCTAAGGTAAACACATATTCAGAGGATGACTTACTCGATCACTGATTAGTCATAAAACTAAGACAGTGTAACCCCAAGGACATTACATGAATGACTGGTAAACTAGAATATAGTTACTAGTCTTTCTCAAGCACTAGGGTATATTCATTACCTCAATCAAAATCCTTTGCCATGGTCAATATGATATATACTTGCTATGCATAAGCATAACTAATATTAAACTTAGTACACATTATAGCATACATGAGACATCTATCTCCAAAACTAATCTCATTATTCTTGATCTCACTAAGTGTCAAACGACACACGACTAGAGACAAGACAATTCCATCTTGAAAAGTAAGACCTTTGCATGGAAATTCTAATGCTAAAACGTTCCAAGCAATGTGTAGATATAGGATTGCTAAGAGAATCTCAACATTCTTTCTAGCATCTTAAAAGGACTTAGATGCTAAGAATGTAATTAGTTTCTCTTAAATCATTTATCTTAAACTGGGTAGACAACCAGTTTCCTACGCCAGATGTCAATCTTAGTTGTTTGCAACTTTTGTAGATTTCATCATCGTAGAGTACCAATAATACCATATGTAATGCACTTTCAACTTCCTTGTGCTTACAGCACTGTTAAGGACACATGTCAAATTCCAAACATTTGACAATTTTGATAAAACACATATACTCTGATTTAGATGCTTGCCTAAGACCACGAAGGTCTATATAAGCTTCTAATCATGCGTTTCTTGCCCTTAATTACATATCCATTAGAACGTTCTAGTAGATGATTTCCTCAAGACTTCTATTTATAGAAGGCTGTCTTGATAATCATAATACATACATTCTAATTTATGTAAGTTCTAATAGACAATAGGATCGAATAAATCCTGGCACAACGATAGCGAGAAGATAATTCTCTTTGGGCATAACCCATTGTCATTGTCTAGCCATTTGAGATCCACATTTACACTTGCAAAGATACTTGCTCCCACTGACTGACACAGCCTGTAGGTAGTATTGCAACTCTTGTAAAACATGTTGTCTATCTTAGATTGTAATATGGAATCTATCACCTTTTCAAAGATGATTATCCAAATTAACCAATACTACATTGTAGTTAAAGGGATTATGTTCAAGTTAATCTAAGACCGAGTCTTACGACACTCTTAGACCCATGAACTTGTTGTGTTCCAGTGGAACGCTCCCACTACGACATGGTTCTTACAATCTTAGGTACTGAAGTTGATTTTACTAGTCCAAAAGTTTCTAATGGTATGGCTTCTTGGTAATGTGGAAAATCCGATATCTCTCTCTTTATCTTGAGAGTTATCACGCTGTTAGGCTTGTAGTTCATCTCTTGATCTTCATACAAGAATTATATCTTTGAAGATTACAGAACTTATAACCTTACATCATTTGGGACAAACCTTAAAACATGCCTCAGTACTCAACTCCAATTTCTTGGACACTTTTCCAACACGTGTTGGAACAACATTACACCTTGAGATGTGCTAGACTAGAGACGCTCTAGTCCACAACTCGTGTTTTGTAGAAGGTACTGATGTTGGTAGTTTCTTTAATGTTTATCCCACCAATGATAAGATTTTAATGAGTACAACTCATCACTTAATCAAACTTGTCTTAGAAAGACTGTGATTCCTTCTTACATAACTATCCCATTCATTAGATGAATGCTTGGATTCGTTAATGGAGATTAGACTCCCACTACTGATCATAACCCTTTGCTTGTCTTCTTATGGTGTAAACCATTAAGACTCGCTAGTCTTTCTATGTTGCACTTCTATAAGTGTTCTGAATCAAACGATTCTAACTCATAGTGCATTAAACAGACATTTTCGACTTTCAAGCTATTTAACAAACAAATTGTTAAAATCTTGATAGTCTAGATCAGTTCGAACAATTGCTAAGTATTTTCTTGGCCTTAAGACTAAGAGCCATAAATACTTTATCATTCAATGATTAAGAAGTTGATGTGTTGTTGAATACTCAACCTTGTCGCACTTATATTATTTTAATACTATGATGCCTTAAGCATCAACCATAAAACAATAGTTGAGCATTAATAGCTCCCACTGCAACAAAAACCTAACTGGATCAAGATTTCTTATTTAGAAGTTGCATTGTCATGTAAGTCATTGTCCTTCTCTAAAGTAGGTCAATCCAACTCACAAAGCATCTTTTCTCGCTTTAAACAAACATTGATGACAATTCAGGCTCTCCCATTTCCATATCTAGTCTTTTGTTCAAATGAACTAGGACTTAAGAATAATGCAGCCTTTATGAATTCGTCATCTATCATGTTACTTTTCTCTAACAGTAACATAACGACTATTCTGAAGATTTTCTACTTTTCAGTTAAACCTTCTTATAGTCATTTCTTATTACTTTAGGCGATGACTTGTGTCAGAAACTATTTGAGTGATCAAAAGATCCTCAAAACATTCTGTCACTCTAGGATATTTCAATCGAATCATCTTGACAGATTCTATTGATATCCATCTTTCATCGTCATGAACCAAGACTTGTCGAGCTACTTAAAGGAAAATAGCTTGACCTTATTCCTCAAAGAGCTTGTCAAGTACATGCATAATGCATTCTCGAACATTCTTCGTGGAATTATGTCGAGGAAATAGAGGACATGAATCATTGAGTATAAACTCAAGGTTTTCAGCGATGAGAAACTTATCCATTTTCGTTTCCGGTCTACATAATTTAGGCATTCGAGTTTTCTTTCTTTAAGGATCGCAGACAAATATTAAATGACATAATGAAGATTTGGCAAATAAACTTATTATCACATACTCATGCTCAATACATAATCACAAATAACCACAAAACAATTATGTATCTTACAACAGCAAAATTAATAAATTGTATCCTCCTCTGGAGGTTAATACGCATTAAAATTTTGACAATTTTCCTGGTCACAACACCGACGCATCAATAGCTTCCTCCTCTGGAGGTTGACACGCCTAATGCTGCCTAAGCACGACCATCAGATTTAGCATTACAGAATTTTATTTCTACAACACACTCCCATAACAATGTTCATGTGTTGATAACAAAATCAAGCTATCTCATAAATTCTGATTGAACCCTGAAACTCGCAATTCCTTAGGATTATTGTCCCCACTCTGCAGGTGGCAATAATATTGGGAACCACTTTCTAGTTCATTCTATTTATTATGTGAGAAGTCTGCCCTTATGAACTTACTGTTTTCGTAGGATTATTGTCCCTACTCTGTAGGTGGCGATAATATTAGAAAATCAGCTTCACAAAATTTTACAGTCCAACCGATGGAGACCATATACAACGCACTTGTTGTAATCATCACTTAGATATTTTTATATGGTTTTTGCATAATTATCACATAAGCAGATAAAGCAGATAATCCACTTAAAATAGATAAACACCAAATAAACAGATAAATCCATCTAATGCATGGCATTTAAACACAGGATAATTATCGAGAATTATTTAATCTAGTCAAGGGGGAATCAATTAAATAATTAAGTTTTATTTTGGATAATGTTTATCCAAATTTATTTAGGATTTATCAAGATAGAGTTAACTATCTAAATCCATTTAGGATTATTCTAGATTTCATTTCGATAAAATCAAATCCTACAATTCAAGATAACGTTGATCTAGGATTATCATCATTTAAATCATACTAGGATATTACTAGATAGAAATAATCCCATCATAATCCATAAGATAAAAATAAAATCCAATCAATAAAGATTCGTACAAATCTTAATTCTATTTAGAATAGATATCCAAAATATATCAAACATTACTTAGGATTTCTTAGATCAATAAATTTATCTAAATCCAATTAATTAAGGATTTCTTATATATCATGTTTATCCTAATCTATCTAGGATATAAATCCAAAAGACAAGGATAAATTGGATTAATACTTATTTTAATCCATCTAAGATTTGTCTTAATAGAATAAAATCTATTCAAATCCATAGGATAAAATAAATCAATATTAATATTAATCCTAATCCATCTAGGATTTAACTTGGAGTAAATCCATATAAATCCATAGAATTAAATAATATTATATTCGAATTATTCAAATCTATCCAAGATTTATCTAGGAATAAATCCATATAAATCTACATGATAAGAATAAAATATTATATTATCACTATCCAAATCCATCTAGAATTTATCTATGAATAAATTCATATAAACTCATAGGATAAGAATAAAATAATATTATATTTATCTAAATCCAACTAGGATTTGTCTAGGGATAAATCCACAATAATCCATAGGATATAGATAAATATTAGATTGTCGTTATCCAAATTTAACTAGGATTTATCTAGGAGTTAAATCCCTACAAATCCATAAAATAAGGATAAAATCTATAATTAATCCATGATTTAATACAAAATCAAATCTTATATAATATATAAAATCCAAAAGATATATTCAAATTTTATTTCTAAATTTAATCTTGAATTATTTCCAAAATTGAATCCAAGGATTTGAAATCCTAATCAAATTTGGAAAGCGAAGTTTCGGGACGAGGCGTGCGACGTCACGCATAGGGAAACCCTAATCTTGCGTCGTCATACTACCACTGAAATTTGCAACTGCCATTGATTCCGGCAGCCGGCATTCGCCTCTCGAGTCCAGGGAATCGTGACCGACGGACTCCCACTCGAATCGCCACTGCTGCCTGCGTGACGACGTCGCTGCTGCGTCGTCCTCGTCACCGCTGCACGCACGCCTCCACCGGGCTCCCACTCGAACAAAAACTGTCGATGCTCGGAGACGTCGCTGCTGTCACAAAATCGTGCACAACGCAGCCATCTCCGTCGACGTTCGAGCCTGGGAAACCCTCTTCGTCCATGGCTGCTGTGGGGCAATCTTCGACGCTGCTGCGTCATCGCCCCCATACCGCTGCCGCTGCCGCTGCTGCTGCGTCGACATCGCCGACATCGCCTTCGCAGCGGCTGCTGTCCGGTGCACGCAGAGCTCCTATCGCTTCAGCGTTGTCCATCTCGAGTCTGGGAAACTGCACACGAAGGGCTCCCACTCGATTGGATTGTCCTCTTCGCCACACTCAGGCGTCGAAGCTACTGGAGTTCAGCGCCGCAGCTGGCCTGCCGGAACAAAAATGCCCAGCACCATCGCGGTTCTACTAAACGCCCCCAAAAGGTTTCATACCATGCAAAATCCCAAATTCACATATGGATACATAAGGAATATCCATAATTAATTCAACCAAGTAATCATTATAAGTTGATTACGTCCTAGGCAAATTAGATTCCACTGAAGCATAGAAGTCAAAGAAGGGTTTATTGATTGCATGGAATTGTTGAATTATTGCAGCGAGCAATTCAATTTCAGTTCTTGTGTTCTTCGTCGTTCGTAGTTTAAAAAAAAATTAAAACAGCAAACATCTAACGAAACACAAAAAAAATCATGCATTCAAGCAATTCACATAACATGAAATTAATCCACATAATCAGAGCCAAAAATTGGCTCTGATACCAATTGTTGGGGTTTGGTGCCCCTTGCACAGCGGAAGACTTGTACAAAACAAATAAATCAGATATGGATCTATTTGACCGATTATGCGATTAATCAATTCACATGTTAAACAGATAATTGCATGCTAGAACGCAAATAATTCATGCTCAAAGAAAGTAAATCCTAAAACATGAATTCTACGGTTTAGAGTTACCGATTTTGATTCTCCAAAGAATCGTCGATTGCTCGCGCCTTCTCCACGTGATGATCTTCAATACTAGACCACGGATCTTCTCTCTAGTTCCCGAACTGTATCTCGATATCAGGGTGGGCTGATCTTATCAAAACACTAGGACTCGAATAAAGAAGACAGAAGAAATCCTTTTGGGAAAAAGAGTGGAATTCGAAAATTCCTACAGCTGATGGGGCTGATATTTTCGAAAATTTCAGTAATGAAAATTGTGATTATTCTGTCTCCTTTATTCTCCTATTTATATTAAGTTCCTTTTGGGCCCAGACAGGGATCTATGGAAGGTTTTGGATATGGGCTCGCCCAATTAGCTTTTTACTAATTAAATTGAACCCACAATTTAATACAAGCTTATATTGGAATATTACGAGCAGCCACTACAGAAGTAATATTGAACTCTCCCCATCCAAATCCGAAATTACAAGTAATCCGGGTTTCCACTTTTATTATTTATTTCCCGCGCTTAAGATATAAATGTCCATTAATTAATTAATGTCTGCTATGGACTTAATTAATTAATATCTTATTAATTCCAAGAGTGGACTTAGCAAGAATCATTTATTTATTATTCATAGAGTAATAAAACTCCAACTGGCCAGTTTTCCGAATAATAAAACCTTGTTCGAGCTCCTCTTGAGGACATTATCAAACGAGACTCACCTCGTGCACGTTTCAACATAATAGCAATCCTAGCACCGCTAGATATTAATCACCACTACCCAATATATCAGGATTATTGGGTTGCGAAAAACCCGCACCATTTGATAAGTCAAAGTAGTGCATAATCAATACCGTATGCTCAATGCTAACATATGTAGATTAAGAAATAATATTTTATCAAGACCTAGTCTTTCAGTAGATAGCATAAAGACACGTCTTGCTGTTAGATCCGTTCAGTGCTATACCACACCAATGTCAAATTATTTCAGTAAGGCTTAGAAATATGCGGACTGACATTGCAACCTTTCACGATAGGTAGCCAAAGCCTATCTAGGTTGTGAAATTCTTCTTTTTCTTTTGCAAAGCATTGCATAGATCTGACCGTGTTACCTTAAAGTGGACGACGCCCACAACCGGTCTACTAAGCAAAAGACTTAGACTTTGTTTACTTCTTATGCATTTAAATGTTTGTAAAACATCTTATAAATGCACAAGCAAACACAATGTAATAATAATAGTGATTCTATTCGTGCGAGACTGCTCGAATAATACTGAATCAGGTTAAAAGTGGATTATAGAGTTTTACGTATACAAGCAAGATTCTATTCGAGCGAAACTTGCTCGAAACATGCTTTTCAGTATACCAAACCTAACACCAAATTCCTCTGATGAGAAGATTGACCCCGATATTGGCTTTGTTGCCACGGCGGGGATGTCGGTGACCACGACTGGAATGGAGGGGGACTGGGACTCGATCCCCACAGCTGAGATGGCTGGGAAGAAGGATAGTATCCGTATCCCGATTCTTCCGTGCCGGATGAATCTTCGTCTCTCCCGTGCATTTGGTAAAATCTAGGGTTGTGAAATTGGGGTGGAGTGAAAATGGGTGTGGAGTGGAAAATAAATTGGTGGGGTATTTAAATAAGCCAAAAAAATGAATTAAAATTCGATTTTTTTTTTTTAAAAAAAAAAAACAAAAATCCGGCTACCGCCGCGGCGGTGCTACCGCGCAATAGATAGGCGCGGCGGCGGCCGCGATTCTCTCTCATGCGGCCCGTCCTCGCCGCAAAGCCGGCGATGCCCCTTCCGCCCCAAGAGTTTTGTCCGCCCGCGGGGCGGACGCCTTCCCCCCTATAGATCGCCGCGGCTAAGCCGCCTCCGGGGCGGCCGGCGCGCCGCCCCTATAGTGGTTGCTCTTACAAGCTTAGTCAAACATGCCCTTAGTTTGTACACAATTATGTGAAAATCTTGCAGTCATAAAACAATACACAATTACACAAACAAAACCCTATGTTGAAACATCATTAATATACAGTCCATTTATATTTCATGACACGAGTTACACTTGAACACAAAATATTACACCGTGAAATGAAGAAGGAAAGTATACAACACTTCCATTATATATTTATAGATGATGAGCAAGTAAATCACTCATAAATTTCACCCAATCTTCCGAGTTTTGGAGGCGTCGATCACAGCACGCTCGGCAGATCTAAAACTCCAATAGTCGACGTCGTGAAGAGCAACACAGTCTCCGGTAGCAGAGGCGATCCCGACCTGAACAAACGGAGGTAGCAATGTCCCCAAATCATACTCATATTCAAGAAGACGCGTTTCTTTTTCGCACTTGAGATGAACATAAATCAAGCCAACGCCGTCGTATCGTATGTTCAGCTCCGCCTTCTTCCCAACGCAGGAGTCTCCGAACTCTACGAAGGCGTCCGATTTTACAGAATTGATATCGATCCCGATGTGCCTGAGTTTATGGCTGGGATCCCACTGGTTGGAGAAGATGTCGAATTCAACGGCGAAGAAGGGGGGGCTTTTGCCTGCAACGTCGAATAGGCCAAAGTCGCCTCCGTAGGCGCCCTCTGGGATGGTGGTCCCAGCGGGCGCCATGAAGAAGGCGAGGCCGTCGCCGGCTGGGGCTTTGGCGGGTGTGACGGTGAATTCTATGGTGGTGTTGAAGGAAATTAGTAGTGAACGTTCCCACAACTTGAAGGATTTGGAGTACAAGATGCGGCCGGTGCTGTGGGGCTGTGGGAGGCCGTGGGAGTCGGTTTTGGTGAGGCGGAGGGAGGAGGCGCCGGTGGGGACGTGGGTGTCGCCTTGGTAGGTTAGGTCGGTGGGGGCGGAGGCGAAGGAGGTGAAGGTGAAGTGGGTCTCTTGTGAGATAGCATTTTTGGCTAGCATTAGGAAGAATGGTATGCAAAAGAGGGGAGGAATTAGGGTTTGGAGAAGGTTGGTCATGATTTGATTTGGTTGATAGTGGTTGCCTCTTTAGCTCCTATTTATATTGGTGTATTAAAGAGAAGAAAATGAAAAAAAAAGAAGAGTCATAGGAGAGAAATATTAAATAAAGACTAAAATATCTTTTAAATTTAAAAGGTGAAAAAGGGCAAAATAGTCCAAATTACAATGTAAAAGTACTTCAAATGTAATGAAATCTTTATCTAAAAAGGTGATATTTTTTTTACGAGATACCTGAAATATGCAAACCATATTGTCCAAGGACTTTCATTATCTAGAAATATGAAAATAGAATAATCTATAAATATAGAACTTAAATTCCTTACCACAAATTTAAGTCAATCAGCCGATCATGCCTTGTCTTAAGATTCAATTTCGGCATTGAAACTAATTAAATTTCTTACAACTGCCTACTATGGATATGTAATCGTGTCTTGTCTTGGGATTAAGTTGGCATTTGAAATTATATTTATTGCGCCTATTCGTTCCAGCCTCGCTCAAGCATATGCTACAATGCATATACCAAAAGTGTACCTATATAAGAAAGCTAACTCCAAAAAAGAAAAAAAGTTAATTAAGAATGTATATTGTTTATCTACCTTTTCAAAAAGTAAGCATATCTTAAATATTAAACGTAGTGATTTTCAAAAAGCAGGTAAATGATTATAGATATAAATAAGTACTTATCAAATTTATTTTTTGTGTGAATAAGAGGTGAATATATATTTTCAAAATTTAAAAAGAGTTAGTAGAGCAGTGTGTGATAGTGGGAGAGAGGTAGAACAAGATAAAATGAAGAGACTGACTGCGAAAAAGGGAATTCCAGCCTATAAGGCCCAAACAATATTGGAAAGTCTTCAGAAGCAGCCCACTTCTAGTCATGATCTCCCTTTTACAGTTTCTAATTTTATAATTTTTAAGATTTTAGTTAGTAATTTTAGGATTCTTATTAGTAATTTTAGGCTTTTAATTATACTACACCCTCCATTCCATATTAGTAGAGTCATTTTGCCATTTTGGTATGTTCCATAATAGTTAAGTCATTTTGCCATTTTTGTACGTTCCATAATAGTAGAGTCATTTTCTTTTTTAGTAAAACTCAACACATTCCTTCTCACTTAGTACTTAATTCTATCTTCATCTCTCTACCATTTTCACTTTTTACTTTATTCTTTATTACTTAACTCACGTAACACAATTTTTCTTAATTTCCGTGCCGAAAAAAATGCCTCCACTCCTATCAAAGGAAACTGAGTATAATTTTAGTAATTTTGACAGAACTAACATTTCAAAATTTAAAAACTGAGTAGTATTTATAAATATTTAGTTGCAAAGTATATTAATTAAAAAAGAAAAAAAAAAAAAAACATATATCACCTGAACAGCGGTAATATCCTATAGTACTTACTATTTAATATTAAAAAATTTATGAGAAAAAGTATTGAGATATGAATGCTCTCTCATATTAATAATTGTAGAGACGATCGAGTAAAAATGTTTGGACCGCGAACACGCAGTTCGATAACTAATTGTGTAGAATAAGACAAGCGCTTCCAGTTCGAGATAAGCTTCAACATATACTCCTATTTTGTTGCATCCTATCCCTTGTATTAGTAATGTCCCTTTCTTTGTGCGCTGGAGTACTAATTACTTCATTCTTAGTTTTGTCATCTCAAATTAACAATTGCTTTATTATCAGTTTATAATATGCACCAACTCCTTGTTTAGAACACTTGATAGCATTCCAGGAAATTGAAGGACATAAAACCATAACATTGTTACATTACATAGTCGTCCATCACTATACACAAAGATGCTCAGCTCGACTCGACTATCTTATTTCGAACACAACAACAGAAGAAGACTCATCCATTTCACAACACAAACCTAAAACCCCACAAACTGCTCAATCTTCCCAGCCAGCTCCTTCCTGCTCCTGCTGCCGGCATTGTTATTCTGGTTCATGGTGGCCGTGAAATACCACGACACGATGTCGTGTGTAGCGACGTACTCTCCCGTGGCCGCGGACAGCCCGACTTGAACCTGACTGTTCAGGAATCCGCTCAAGTCGTACTCATAGCTGAGCTCGAACGTCTGCGATCCCGCGGTGGCGCGGACGGTGATCATCTTCGTGGCTCCGACGTAGTTGATCCTGGCGTTCACCTGCTGCCCGATGATGGCGTCGCCGACCTCCGTGGTCACGCGGGAGGACCTGGAGCCGATGTCGATGCCGATGTGGCGGTAGCTGGGGTCCCAGGCGCTGTTGACGTAGGTGTCGAACTCGACTGCGAAGACGGAGGGGGAGGAGCCGGAGGAGGCGAAGATGCCGAGGTTGGAGCCGGTGGAGCTGCTAGGGATGGTGGAGCCCACGGGGGCGATGAAGAAGGTGAGGCCGTCGGCGGGGGCGTTGGCGGAGCTGGGCGTGATGATGAAGTTGATGGTGGTTTCGAAGTCGACTTGGCTGCCGCCTTGGGAGAACTGGACGGGGCTGGAGTGGAGGACGCGGCCGACGTTGCCTCTCTCGGCGTTTGTGAGGCGGAGGAAGGTGGTGTCGGATGGGAAGTGGGCGTCGCCTTGGTAGATTAGGTCGGTGGGCTCGTCGCCGTAGAAGTCGTAGGTGAAGGAGGTTGATTGCGACTGCGCGGTGTTGGCGGCCGCGAAGAGGAGAACGAGGATGGTTGGGATTAGGGTTTGGGGGAGCTTGGCCATGGCTTTGTTTGAGTTTTAGTAGGAATGGTGTGGTGGATGGAATGTGGTTTCTCTTGCTCCTATTTATACATGTGTGGGAATGTTATTTAATTAATCTTCATATTTTAGTAAGTACATTGCATGTAGTCGGTTGTTTTTATCTATTAGTATATGAACGTAAGTACGGATACGTGTATTTCATGTATGTGATACCCACTTGATTCATTAATTGTGGTCCCGTTGTAAACATGTACTAGTATATGTGATTTTTGACAAGGAGATTGATCATCTGTAATAAAGTACTTTTGCTTTTGTAGAATATATAGTGTTTCTAATATACAATAATGGATTTTTTCTGTGTGCGCAACATTACGCATGTATGAGAAAAATTTGCCAAATTTATATGATATATATTTGTTGGTTTACAAATTCATTCCATGTCAAATGAGTAAGAGAAGTTGGAAGCAGTATATAACAAATTCGTGCGGACTTGGCTCAAAAGCGAACAATATCAAGCTAATGTCAAGTCGACGATTCTAATAATATAGGACCATGGCCCATTGGGACATGGTGCCAAAGGTGGCCACACACAAGGTTTAATATGCATGGTATGGATTCTTGAAATTCATATAATGCTAACCGTTGATTCAAATTTATTTCATTACTTGAAGATAAAAAACATATACTTGAAATGTTTGAGTTTGGTCTTTGGTTGTACGTATCCATAGGAATATTTTGGTCTGAAAATTTGAAAATCAATTACTCCATATTTTATTAAAATTAAATTTGATTATATTTTGTTATCTATTTTGACCCTTCGAAGTTTGGCTCTTTTATTCATATTGGAAATTGTATGCTTGGCCAGCTGCTGTAGGTGTAACGTGATAAATATACACATGGTCACCTCGAGATCTATAATAGTAAGACGTGGTATTTTGTGCGAATTATTCGTATTATCTTCGTTTGTTATTTTATACATTGGGAAAGACAACATGAAAAATATCTAATGTGCACTTACATTAATGTCGTCTTTCAACCTAACTTTAATGAAAATGATTATCACCAAAAGAACAGAAAATGTCAACAATTTTGTGATAAATTTTCGATCTAACAAAGCTTCTAATATAAGAAAAATATATGCTTCCAAAATTGATTGCGTACGTGTGTTTGATTAGTAGATATAAGAAAAATATAATGATTAGTAGATGATGTTTGATTTATTAAACAAGATAATATACTATTATGTTTTCAGTTTCAAAAAGTTTATCACTTCGTTGTTATTCGTTCTATAAAATTTGTCATATTTTACTTTTTTCTATTTTGGTAGTAGATCTCATATTCCATTATCTCAATCTTATTGTCATTTTATTATAAAACTAATATTCTATCCATTTCTAAAAAGTTGAATTATTTCCTTATTAGTCCGTCCTTGAAAGGTATGAACTTTCTAATTTTGGAATAGTAAAACAACATTTTAATTTCTCTTTCACATAATTTTATTTACAACTTATACACTACACTCATTCGAGTCCTTCATGACGCGATCTTTAAATTTATGTTCATTTACCAATAAAAAATTATAATTATGAAAATCTTAATTTATATAGTATTATGGATGAAGTTGAGCGAACTCCACATTTTTTTGTACTGAACTCCTAAACTAGTTCGGGTGTGCACTGGTCGAATCCTCACAATTATGAGTCTGAAATTTTTTTATTTATAGAGTGAACTACAAAAATAGTCTCTGGACTATGCGTTTATCTCGCCAATGAACTATGGACTTTTAAAATATCCCCAGACAACCCTGGACTAAGATACCCTTTTAGGGGGTTTGGACAATTTGGTCATTTTACAATTTAAATCTGATATTATTTCAGTGATCTACTATCGAATCCTCACAATTATGAGTCTGAAATTTTTTTATTTATAGAGTGAACTACAAAAATAGTCTCTGGACTATGCGTTTATCTCGCCAATGAACTATGGACTTTTAAAATATCCCCAGACAACCCTGGACTAAGATACCCTTTTAGGGGGTTTGGACAATTTGGTCATTTTACAATTTAAATCTGATATTATTTCAGTGATGTACTAAATCTGATATTATTTCAAAATTATCATTCTTCTTCCCTTTTGACATCTTTCACTTTCTTTTTTTTATTTTAATATTAGATTTAATGTTATAAAATTAAATTTTAAATTTGGATTTTTAAATATCAATCATTTTTTTTAATTATTAAAACTATCATTAAACAACAAATTAATAGTTTTAATCAATATTTGATAGTTTCTAATATTTAATCAATAAGGTACGACGGCGCCTTAGTTTTAATCAATATTTAATAGTTTTAATCATAAATAGATCATATAGCACGATTTATTCCGAAATAAATATGCATCTAATGTAACACTAATATAATTTTCGTTTATTAATTTGAAAACAATCTAAATTAACTAGAAAATTTCAACAAAAATTCTCCTATATCAAATTTTATGTAGAATCAAATTTTTAGTCAACTTCATAATATTGCACAAGCAATTATAACAATCGAACAAAGGCTAAATAAAATAGCTCTTATTTTTCCATCATGATTAATCTGCACTTCTTCAATTCAGCTGAATATTATATTAAATAACTAAAATTAATAGTTTTAATCAATATATATAGTGTCCATGAATTAATAGTTTTAATTTAAAAAATTTATTGATATTTAAAAATCAAAATTTAAAATTTAATTTGTAAAATTAAATCTAATATTGAAATAAAGAAATAAAGTGAAAGATGACAAAAAGGAAGAAGAATGATAATTTTGAAATAATATCAGATTTAGTACATCACTGTAATAATATCAGATTTAAAATGTAAAAAAACCAAATTGTCTAAACTAGGGGTGTCGAAACGGGTAGCGGGTAACGGGTATTCCCGAACCCGACCCGATACCCGTCGGGTAACGGGTACCCGATACCCGATGGAGTCGGGTAACGGGGCGGGATCGGGTATGACTATTTTGGATTTTGCGGGTATCGGGTATACCCGATACCCGCTCGGGTAACCCGTTAGTCCTGACATACCCGATATGTATATTAATATTTTATAATTTTTTATTTTTAATTTTAATATTTGGTGACTTTTGGTTATAATCATTTACTACTTTTGATGAAAGTGAGACATTGTTGGTTACTTTGTTAATTTTTTATATTTAGTTTTTTGAATGGTGATTTGAATTTAGGTTTTTTGGCATTGTAATTGAATTTGAATTTACATATTTACAGGTGGTAATTTGTAACATGAAAATTTGAAGCAAATATTTCAATTTTTTTAAAAAAAATATAAGTTTCTAATTCCTTATTTACAGTATGTAAACAATATAGAAGGAGAAATTAAGCATTTTAACTTAAAATTTTGGAAACACACGAAGGCAGAGAATCAAATATTACAATTACATTACATGCTTCATCTCAATTCTCAGCAAAATTAATTAATAAAGTTAAAGGGTTAAAAGTGAGAATCTACAACATTCAACAAGTAGTATTTTATAAAATATGATAAACTATACAAATAAATAAAAAAAGAAGATTTAGAAAAAAAAAAATTGGCTTCGGGTCGGGTACCCGCGGTGTCGGGTGCGGGATACCCGACTCGGGTATCGGGTAATACCCGACTCACTGCGGGACGGGTATCGGGACAAAGTTTTCGGCCAAAGTCGGGTGCGGGTACCCGACTCGTCGGGTGCGGGTACCCGCGGGTATCCGTTTCGACACCCCTAGTCTAAACCCTCCAAAACTAAAAGGGTGTTTTCGTCACGAAACAGTGAAAAATGACCATTTTCGAGATAAACGCTTAGTCCAGGATTATCTGAGAATATTTTGAAAGTTCAGGATTTATTGATGAGATAAAAGCATAATCCAAGGACTATTTTTATAGTTCACTCTTATTTAATAAGTTGAGTGAGCATAGGATTCAAAATAATTGAAGTTAAGAAGTTGAGTGAGCATAGGATTCAAAATAATTGAAGTTGAGCTAAATGTATGTTTCAATATATCGTTATTGATCCTTACCCAATTGCGTGACATGTTAATTCAATGAGATATTTTTACACCGTTAAAATTGATAATTATAGTGAAGTACTAATCGTTTATTTAAAGAAAAATGTAATGGCACTCGAGATCTCTGCTATTAACGCATGATCCGCTCAAGAGAATAATTAAATAACAGTACTACACTACTCCCTATTAATTCATCATTGTTTATGATTATCAATACCAGTACTACACTACTCCCAAACGTTCATATAAATTTAATTTATGATAGTTTTTCATTCTAACACGTTTAAAATTTGGGTGAAATATAATTTGGCCAGAATTGATGAATAATATGAATTCTGTTCTGTAATAATATTGCTCTTCTTCTCCACTTTCAACAATCTCTGTTGGAAACAAGAATCTTGTTTTCAATTGCCCCGCAATACGCATTAACATCATATATCATTTCATCCGAAAAATCATTAAAGAAGGTTAGTTTTAACTCTCACTTAGCAAATCCAATGATTAAAATTAGCAGAGGTTTTCAAAAAATACATTTTTAAAGGTATTTTTTTTTAAATATGGAGAACTTCATGTTGTCATGGATAAAGTCTTTTAGAGTCAATGTGCAACATAATTTAATTATGCTTTTATTTAAGAGAAAACTACAATTTTGTTTCTGGACATTGTACTAATATCATCCGTGGTCTTTATTCCTTAAAATTATTACCAGACGCTGACAAACTCATGTTTTAATCGGTTTAAATGGTCTGTTGAGGTGCTTAATGTCGAATTTATCGCTTGAATTGTTTATTTCCAACCAATTATTCTATGCTTTTGGGTTTTATTGTTTGTTGAGTGTTTTAGGCAAAAACAGATAAAAGAAGGTGAAAATTCGACTGTGGAAGATAAGAGGGCAGCAAGCAGCCAGAAAATACCACCCGGCCGGGTGGATTTATAGAGAAAAAATTATACCCGGCCGGGTACTAATTCGCAGCTTCCGAAGTCCAGCGGAGGGCCTAAAAGTGTCACCCGACCGGGTGAGTTTTCAGTTCATTAATCCACCCGGCCGGGTCCGTCTAATCAGTCAACGTTTCAGCCGTTTCTGATATTCGAAAGAAAAAAAAGGAAAAGGGGATCTAGGTTTTATCATTCTACATTCCACCGCCTCCAACACACCCTACACTTCCCCAAGAACACTTTGAAGATAGATTTGAAGATTGAAGACTACAAATCGAGAGATTGGAGTCTCTAATCCATAGAATCGTTCCACATGAGTATTTATTTGCTTTCTTTGATGTATTTGATTGAATCCACTGTTTTGGTTTTCATGAAGAACACGAGTAGCTAATTTTATTGTGGAGTTTTGGTGAAGACTACAATGGGTGTTTGTGATTAATTCAAGGACTTCTTTTGATTGCTTAGCTCTTCTAATTTCTTTGTTCATTCTTGCGCCTTTTCAATTCAATTGCTTAGCTACCAATTGAGTTTGTTTACCTTTATAGTTGTGATCGAGAGATACCTATATAGGTTTGATAAAAGAGTAAGCATCACTTTGATAATCTACACTCGAGAGAGGGGAACCTTAGTGAGGGCTTGGGTCTTTTGTTCTTTGGAATTAGTCTAAACATATTAGAAGGAGACTTCAATATTAAGGGTTCATCAACGTGGTGAGTACACTCGCGATGGGGCTCAACCTAGACTAGCGACTTTCCTAGTAATCCTTGAGACATAAAATGGGTAATCGAAGTTGTTGAATCAATTGCACGACAATTCCATTGTAGTTGGATCCAAAACTCTACTATTCTCTTTGTGGTATATTTTCACTTGTGTTTATTTCTTCTTGTTACTTTGAATTCTTTTTTCATTGTTATATGCTTATAGTTGTGTTAGAACAAAACCTTTTCTCTTTGGATTATCTAGATAGCAGTCGAAGTTTGTTCGTGGTACTTGAGTTGATACAATCTTGTCTCTGTGGGATACGATACTCTTGCTTAGTAATTGCTACACTAGCCCCGTACACTTGCAGGTATTACTTGTGTTAAAATAAGTCGAGTCAAGTTTTTGGCGCTGTTGTCGGGGACAATTTTGTGTCAATATAGCTTAATGTCGTGATAATAATTGAGATTACTAATCTAGATTTTATTTGCTTTATTTTTATCTTTATTTTTGAGTTCTCTAATCTTTGTGTTTCCTTGGACAGGTTGTATGCACACGCGTTCTAAAGGTCCACCTTTAGAGCCAATCGATCTTGAGATCGAAGCATCCAACATGAAGAGGAACGCATAAAGGAGGTTAAAACAAAGGATTTGGGTATCTTCACCCGGTCATAGGCGTCTACCTCCTCCCATTCAGAGAACTCCTTCACCTAGTCCAACTCCACTCCCATCTCCCATACAGCACGGGCAGCAGTTTCCAATTCTGATGGAGAACAATGAGGAGAATAATCATAATGAAAACAACAATGAGAACAACGAGGAGAATAACAATGAGAACAATAATGTGTAGCATCCCGATCCACTTGTCCATCAACTTCTTCAGCAAATGGCCAATATGCAAAGGCGTTTGGATGCGCAAAATGTGAGACCAAACACCGTGTAGAATTTGTTTACATACAGACGAGTGGCTAATCCACCGGTCAACAATGGGGGAATTGCCGCCAACAACTTTGAATTGAAGCCGAGGTTGATAAACATGGTAGAAGCACATGCATTTGGTGGAACAGTTTCAGAAGATGCCAACAAGCACTTGACCAAGTTTATACAGATCAGCAACACGGTGAAGGCTAATGGGGTTCAGATGATCAGATTCGACTCAGACTATTTCCCTTCTCTTTGAAGGACGATACCAGAGATTGGTATGATAGTATGGATCCCAACTTGGTCGCAACCTGGGATGCAATGGTTGAGCTTTTCTTGGAGAAATACTACCCACCTAGCGAGGCACTAAAGCGACAAGCAGAAGTAATCTCCTATACTATGCAGCCTAAGGAGAATATTCAAGAGGCATGGAAGAGATTTAAATATCTAATGAAGAGATGCCCCAACCACGGTTTAAGCCCAGGGCAACAAATCATAACTTTCTATAGAGGAGCCACTCTAGAGGCAGTGCGCGAGTTGGATATGAGCGCATGGGGTTCACTCCTTAGGTTGGGAGAAGAGCAGTCTCTTGAGGTGATTGAAAAGGTAGCTTCCAATGATGAGGGATGGAAGAATGAGAAAAGCAAAACCTACAGGGTAGCATCCACATCTGACATTGACAGGATGGACATGATGTCCAAGCAGCTGGACTTCTTGACAAACAAGCTAGCCTTCATGGGAACATAGCCAATTGGGCTCGAAAGTGAAGATGTGAATTATGTGCATCAAGGCGGCAACAACAGGAATTACAACAACTACCGCCAAAATCAAGGGGGTGGTAACTTCAACAACTTTGGGAACAGGGGTCATCCCAACTTGTCCTATGGGAATCCCAACAATGCCCTGCAACCACCTCCGGGGTTCCATGTGTCAAATGGCGAGATTAAGGAGCCAAAGAAGGTTGAGCTCAACGATGTCTTGATGGCATTTATGAAACAAACAGGGGATATAATGGCCGACTCTGATAAGAGGCTGAAAAAGGTAGAGACAGAGGTGCAAGACTTGAGCACACACATAAAGAGTATGAACAATCAAATGAGTCAGATAGCTCAATCTGTGAGCAAATTACATACTCCCGGCCAATTCCCAGGGCAACCAATTTTGAATCCCAAAGATTGCAAGACAGTTCAGCTTAGGAGTGGCAAAAGCTATGATGGCCCTTCTATGCCCGAGACTGCAGTTCAAAAAGAGAAGGAAGCAGAATTTGAGCCAAAGGTAGAATCAGAGCCAGAGAAGGAGGAGCCTAAGCTACCACCGGTAGTTCATGCTGAGGTTTCTTCCCCACCTAAGCATGCAGCAGTCAGAGTACCTTTTCCTCAGATCGTGCAGAAGAAGAAGAAGGAGGAACAATTTGCACGATTCTTGGACATCTTCAGGAAAGTGCAGATTAACATACCACTTGTGGAAGCTCTGCAGCAGATGCCCAGCTATGCCAAGTTCCTTAAGGATGTTGTCTCTCAGAAGAAGAAGTGGGGGCAGTATGAAACTGTCAATTTAACAGAAAGCTGCAGCGGGATATACAGAGGAAGCTCCCAGCCAAGATGAAAGATCCAGGGAGTTTTACTATTGCTTGCACAGTGGGAGATTGTCACGTGAGGAATGCTTTGTGTGATCTTGGGGAAAGCATCAACCTTATGCCCCTCTCTTTCTTTGAGAAGCTGAACATTGGTACCTTGACGCCTACCACCATTACTTTGCAGATGGCAGACAGATCAGTATCATATCCTACGGGGACTGTGGAGGACATCCTAGTTAGGGTGAATGACTTCATCTTTCCAGTGGATTTTGTTGTGTTGGAGATGGCAGAAGACTAGGCTGTACCCCTTATCTTGGGGAGACCTTTCCTAGCTACAGTGAAGGCCATGATCGATGTGCAGAAGGGAGAGCTTACCCTTCGTCTTAATGATGAGAGTGTAACTTTCTCTATTTATGAAGCCTTGAAGAGGCACGATGCAGATACATGGGGGAGCCTCCGTTGCAATGGGGTGACCGTGGTCGATGAGTGTGTTAGAGAAGTGGCCCATGCCAACTCTTCACAAGATCAACTTGAGAGATGCCTCTTTCAATCGTTTTATTCTTCACACTCTTTTGATATGTTGGATTCTAACTTTGATTTGTTGGAATTTGTAGGTGCTCTAGATCCAGCAAAGGAGATTTCTAGACCACGCCGTCAGCAGTTCCTACCTCTTAGGGACGAAGAGGAAGACGACAAGAAGGAAGAGCAGGACAAGAAATTGGAGTTGAAGCCGTTGCCTGCACATCTGCAGTATGCCTTTCCGGTAATTGTATCATATTTTCTCTCAAGTTCAGAATTGGATAAGTTGTTGAGGGTGCTTAGGACTTACAAGGGGGAAATTGGGTGGTGTATCTCAGATTTGAAGGGGATAAGCCCAACAATTTGTATGCATAGGATACGCCTTGAGGAATGGTATAAACCTAAGGTCCAAAACCAAAGGAGTCTCAACCCGATTATGCAAAATGTGGTTAGGAAGGAGGTCTTGAAGTTGTTAGATGCCGGCATTATCTATGCCATTTTTGATAGTGAGTGGGTTAGTCCTACTCAAGTGGTAGCCAAAAAGGGGGTACAACTGTAGTGAAAGGGGAGAATGATGAGATGATAGCTACTAGGTTGGTCACCGGATGGAGAGTTTGTATGGACTATAGAGCTTTGAATGCTTCCAATAGGAAAGACCATTTCCCACTCCCCTTTATTGACCAAATGTTGGATAGGCTATCCGGGCATGAGTACTATTGCTTCTTAGATGGGTACTCGGGGTACAACCAAATCCATATAGCACCTGAAGACCAACACAAGTCAACCTTCATTTGTCCCTATGGTGTCTATGCCTATAG
Organism: Salvia hispanica; assembly: GCF_029641045.1. Lineage (NCBI taxonomy): Eukaryota > Viridiplantae > Streptophyta > Magnoliopsida > Lamiales > Lamiaceae > Salvia > Salvia hispanica. The sequence goes on along the minus strand of NC_142692.1, from coordinate 46,455,332 downwards.
GAGGACGTCTTTCGGTTTATGCAATGCCCCTGCTACCTTCTAAAGATGCATGATGCCTATCTTTCATGGTTTAATTGAAAATATTATGGAAGTGTTTATGGATGACTTCTCTGTTTTTGGCGACTCTTTTGACAATTGTCTTGACAATTTATCTCAAGTTTTGCAGCGGTGTGAGGAGACTAACCTTGTATTGAACTGGGAGAAGTGCCATTTTATGGTGAAGGATGAGATTGTTCTTGGTCACAAAATTTCTGCAGGTGGCTTGGAGGTTGATAGGGCGAAGATCATTGCTATTGAGCAACTACCTCCCCCATCCAATGAAAAGGGAGTGAGGAGCTTTTTGGGACATGCCGGCTTCTACAGGCGTTTTATCAGGAATTTTTCGAAGATTGCTAAACCTCTTTGTAATTTATTAGCAAAGGACGTGAAATTTAATTTTTCTCCTGATTGTGTGCAGGCATTCGAGAAGTTGAAGTTAGCATTGGTGAGCGCTCCCATCCTCATCTCGCCAGATTGGTCCCAACCCTTCAAGATTATGTGCGATGCGAGTGATATAGCAGTGGGCTCAGCATTAGGACAGAAGAGAGACAAGATTTTTCGGGTGATTTACTATGCGAGCCGGACCTTGGATCCAGCTCAAGCCAACTACACTACCACTGAAAAGGAGATGCTAGCGGTGGTCTATTATTTCGACAAGTTCCGCCCCTACCTTATTGGGGCCAAGACCATCGTCTTCACCGATCCGACACCTCTTTGCAAAAAAAGATGCGAAGCCAAGGCTCATAAGGTGGATCTTACTCCTTCAAGAGTGCGATTTGGAGATCCGGGATAGAAGAGGGTGTGAAAACGTGGTAGCGGACCACTTGTCGAGGTTGGAACATGCTAATGAGGATGAGAAGTTGAAGATGGTGATAAATGAAGAGTTTTCCGATGAGCACTTATTCTATGTTTCTAAGGGAAAGGTGGCATGGTATGCCAATATTGTAAATTACCTTGTTGCTAAGATGATCCCCGAAGGACTTGCGGACTATGCGAAGAAGAAGTTCTTCTATGATGTGAAATTCTATTTTTGGGACGAGCCTTGTCTCTTTAGAAGATGCGCCAACATGGTGACAAGAAGATGTGTTCCGCAAGAGGAATGAGAAGAAGTCATGATGCAATGTCACTCCGCACCTAGTGGGGGGCATTTTGGAGCCAACCGAACCGCCATGAAAGTGCTCCAAAGCGGTCTTTATTGGCCAAGCATTTCAAAAGATTGCCAAGGGTTTGTGAGTAGATGCAATGAGTGCCAAAGAATGGGGGGTATTTCCAAGAAGAAGGAGATGCTAATGACGACCATTGTGGAGGTTGAACTATTCGATGTGTGGGGAATTGATTTCATGGGACCCTTCCCTTCATCTAAGGGGTTCCAATACATCCTTCTAGCCGTGCACTACGTCTCAAGGTGGGTGGAAGCCATTCCTACCCAAACCAACGACTCAAAGGTGGTGATTAAGTTTGTTCAAAAGAACATATTCACGTGATTTGGCGCACCACGAGCTATTATAAGTGATGGTGGTTCCCATTTCAAGAATAGATGGCTCGAGGCGGTCCTAGAAAGATATGGGGTGAAGCATAGGGTGACAACTCCTTATCACCCTCAAGTTAATGGTCAAATGGAGCTGGCCAATAGAGAGATCAAGCAAACCTCCAAAAGAGTGTCAACCCCAATCGGAAAGATTGGGCTCTCAAACTTGATGATACCTTGTGGGCATATAGAACGACATACAAGACCCCAATCGAAATGTCTCCCTACCAATTGGTGTTTGGAAAATCCTGTCACCTTCTGGTTGAATTGAAACATTCATCATATTGGGCGGTGAGACAATTGAACGCGGATTTCGCCAAGGCCGGCAAGGAGAGGAAGCTTCACCTCAACTTACTTGAAGAATTTCGGAATGAAGCTTATGCAAATTCCCCTATATACAAGGAGAGGTTGAAGACTTACCATGACAAGATGATAGAGAAGCGGGAGTTCCAACAGGGAGAGGTCGTGTTGCTCTTCAACCATAAGTTGAGGTTCTTTCGGGGGAAGCTAAAATCTAAATGGTCGGGCCCTTTCACTATCCAAAGTGTGATGAACAATGGCACGTTGGAGCTTATAGCACCCGATGGGAGCACATTCAAGGAAAATGGGCAAAACATCAAGAGGTTCTACACTAAGGAGCAACAAGATGGGTCTTCGTTGTTGCCTTGATAAGTAGATGGAGCTTGCAAGACGTCGAGCATACGACGATAAAAAGTTGCGCTATATTGGAGGCAACCCATAGTAGGTTACTTTATTTTCTTTTATGTGTGGTTATTGTTTTTGTTTTTGGGCTTGTTTTTATTTAGTGTGAGTTTTTGTTTAGTGAGTTTCTCGTTAGTTGTTAGGTTGTATTAGGACTAGCTATAGCTCTTTTGGGTGTTGGAAGTTGGTATTTTGCTTGGCTTGGTGTTGATTTTGGTGTAGGAATTCAAATTCTACAAGGCTGGGGCAATGAGGAGAACAAAAATCAGCAGAAATTGCCCAGAAAAGAGCACCCGGTCGGGTTTGTTTTCTGTGTAAAATTCTACCCGGCCGGGTCTGGTCCAAAATGAGTCGGAGGTCCCTAGAGGGCTTAAATGTTGTCACTCGGCCGGGTGTATTGTCAGTGTAAAAATTATACCCGGCCGGGTCAATCGCGGCGAACCCTAGGTCTATAAAAGGTACGAATTTTCGCCCCTCTTCATTTTTCACCGACCCGGCGGCTCCTTCCAACCCCCCCCTAACTCGATTTTCACCCACAATACACCACACCCACAACAAATTTCACACATCCATTACTAATTCTCCAAAAATTAAAGTGTTTGGATCGATTAATTTGAGAAAATTTGGAGAATTTCGACCTAGCCACTTTCAAGAGGCGGATTTCGGTTTGTGTGAATTTTCTAAGCTTCAAAGGTACGTCTCCCACTTGAACTCCCTCTATTTTGGTGAAATTTTGGTTGGGCTCTCATAATGTGAAGCTTAAATGTTGAGTTTGGCCTAGGGTTTTGAGAAATTGCATGCTTTGCTATGAATGTGCTCGAATTTCTTAGTTTTGGTGTATTATGAGCATGAATTTTGGTGTTATTCATGATTGGAGCATGTTTTTGCTGGGGTTTGGTGCCCCTTGCACAGCGGAAGACTTGTACAAAACAAATAAATCAGATAAGGATCTATTTGACCGATTATGCGATTAATTAATTCACATGTTAAACAGATAATTGCATGCTAGAACGCAAATAATTCATGCTTATAGAAAGTAAATCCTAAACATGAATACTACGGTTTAGAGTTACCGATTTGATTCTCCAAAGAATCGTCGATTGCTCGCGCCTTCTCCACGTGAAGATCTTCAATGCTAGACCACGGATCTTCTCTCTGGTTCCCGAACTGTATCTCGATATCAGGGTGGGCTGATCTTATCAAAATACTAGGACTCGAATAAAGAAGACAGAAGAAATCCTTTTGGGAAAAGGAGTGGAATTCGAAAATTCCTACAACTGGGGAAGCTGAAATTTTCGAAAATTACAAATAATGAAATTGTGATTTTCTGTGTCCTTTATTCTCCTATTTATATTAAGTTCCTTTTGGGCCCAGACAGGGATCTATGGATGGTTTTGGATATGGGCTCTCCCAATTAGCTTTTTACTAATTAAATTGAACCCACAATTTAATACAAGCTTATATTGGAATATTACGAGCAGCCACTACAGAAGTAATATTGCACTCCCCATCCAAATCCGAAATTACAAGTAATCCGGGTTTCCATTATTTATATTATTTATTTCCCGCGCTTAAGATATAAATGTCCATTAATTAATTAATGTCTGCTATGGACTTAATTAATTAACATCTTATTAATTCCAAGAGTGGACTTAGCAAGAAACACTTATTATTATTCATAGAGTAATACAACTCCAACTGGCCAGTTTCCCGAATAATAAAACCTTGTTCGAGCTCCTCTTGAGGACATTATCAAACGAGACTCACCTCGCGCACGATTCAACATAATAGCAATCCTAGCACCGCTAGATATTAATCACCACTACCCAATATATCAGGATTATTGGGTTGCGAAAAACCCGCACCATTTGATAAGTCAAAGTAGTGCATAATCAATATCGTATGCTCAATGCTAACGTATGTAGATTAAGAAATAGTATTTTATCAAGACCTAGTCTTTCAGTAGATAGCATAAAGACACGTCTTGCAGTTAGATCCATTCAGTGCTATACCACACCAACGTCATCTTATTTCAGAAAGGCTTAGAAATAATCGGACTGACATTGCAACCTTTCACGATAGGTAGTCTAAGCCTATCTGGGTTGTGAAATTCTTCTTTTTCTTTTGCAAAGCATTGCATAGAACCGACTGTGTTACCTTAAAGTAGACGACGCCCACAACCAGTCTACTAAGCAAAAGACTTAGACTTTGTTTGCTTCTTATACATTTAAATGTTTATAAAACATCTTATAAATGCACAAGCAAACACAATGTAATAATATACTGATTCTATTCGTGCGAAACTGCTCGAATAATACTGAATCGGGTTAAAAGTGGATTATAGAGTTTTACGTATACAAGCAAGATTCTATTCGAGCGAAACTTGCTCGAAACATGCTTTTCAGTATACCAAACCTAACAATCTCTCACTTATACTCAAAACATGCTTTCGAGTATACCCACTGCCAAAAACTCTCCCACTTATACACAAAGCAGGTCTTGGTACTAGATATATCGAACCACCATTCATTTCACATCATGTTTGAACATGTTGCCACAAAGGCATTTTATGTGAAAAATCTGCTTGGTTGTTCTCTGATCATATCTTATCCACCATCATGTCTTTGCTGCGTACTTGATCTTTTAATTAATTTCATCTCTCTATGTGATTGCTTAGCTTTATTAACTCGTGTGTCCCTTGAGTTAGCCTTCACTAGAGTAATCACAACCAAACGTAATACTCATAGGCATACTCAAACTTACGATTAAAGCTATTAGGAAGATACTCCCGAGGTAAACACATTTTCAGAGGATGACTTACTCGATCACTGATTAGTCATAAAACTAAGTCAGTATAATCCCAAGGACATTACATGAATGACTGGTAAACTAGAATATAGCAATTAGTCTTTCTCAAGCACTATGGTATACTCTTTACCTCAATCAAAGTCCTTTGCCATGGTTAATATGATATATATACTTGTCATGCATAAGCACAACTAATATCAAAACTTAGTACACATTATAGCATACATGAGACAACTATCTCCGAAACTAGTCTCATAATTCTTGATCTCACTAAGCGTCAAACGACTGGACTAGAGACAAGACAATTCCATCTTGAAAGGTATAAACCTTTTCATGGAATATCTAATGCTAAAATGTTCCAAGCAATGTGTAGATATAGGATTCCTGAGAGAATCTCAACATTCTTTCTAGCAATATTAAAAGGACTTAGATGCTAAGAATGTAATTAGTTTCTCTTAACTCCTTTATCTTAAACTGGGCAGACAACCAGTTTCCTACGCCAGATGTCAATCTTAGTTGCTTGCAACTTTTGTAGATTTCATCATCGTAGAGTACCAATAATACCATATGTAATGCACTTTCAACTTCCTTGTGCTTATAGCACTGATAAGGACACAAGTCAAATTCCAAATATTTGACAATTTGATTAAACACATATACTCTGATTTAGATGCTTGCCTAAGACCATGAAGGTCTACATAAGCTTCCAATCATGCATTTCTTGCCCTTAATTACATATCCATTAGAATGTTCTAGTAGATGATTTCCTCAAGACTTCTATTTATAGAAGGCTGTCTTGACAATCATAATACATACATTCTAATTTATGTAAGTTCTAATAGACAATATGATCGATTAAATCCTGGCACAACGATAGCGAGAAGATAATTCTCTTTGGGCATAACCCATTGTCATTGTCTAGCCATTTGAGATCCACATTTACACTTGCAAAGATACTTGCTCCTACTGACTGACACAGCCTGTAGGTAGTATTGCAATTCTTGTAAAATATGTTGTCTATCATAGATTGTAATATGGAATCTATCACCTTTTCAAAGAGGATTATCCAAATTAACCAATACTACATTTTAGTTAAAGGGATTATGTTCAAGTTAATCTAAGACTGGGTCTTATGACACTCTTAGACCCATGAACTTGTTGTGTTCCAGTGGAACGCTCCCACTACGACATGGTTCTTACAATCTTAGGTACTGAAGTTGATTTTATTAGTGAAAAAGTTTCTAATGGTATGACTCCTTGGTAGTGTGGAAAGTCTGATATCTCTCTCTTTATTTTGAGAGTTATCACGCTGTTAGGCTTGTAGTTCATCTCATGATCTTCATACAAGAATTATATCTTTGAAGATTACAAAACTTATAACCTTACATCATTTGGGACAACTTTAAAACATGCCTCAGTATTCAACTCCAATTTCTTGGACACTTTTCCAACACGTGTTGGAACAACATTACACCTCGAGATGTGCTAGACTAGAGACGCTCTAGTCCACAACTCGTGTTTTGTAGAAGGTACTGATGTTGGTAGTTTCTTTAATGTTTATCCCATCAATGATATGATTTTAATGAGTACAACTCGTCACTTAATCAAACTTGTCTTAGAAAGACTTCGATTCCTTCTTACATAACTATCCCATTCATTAGATGAATGCTTGGATTCGTTAATGGAGATTAGACTCCCACTACTGATCATAACCCTTTGCTCGTCTCGTAATGGTGTAAACCATTGAGACTTGCTAGTCTTTCTATGTTGCACTTCTATAAGTATTCTGAATCTCTTGAAAAATCAAATGATTCTAACTCATAGTGCATCAAACAGACTTTCTCAACTCTCAAGCTATTTAACGAAATGTTAAAATCTTGATAGTCTAGATCAGTTCGAACAATTGCTAAGTATTTTCTTGGCCTTAAGACTAAGAGCCAAAAATACTTTATCATTCAATGATTAAGAAGTTGATGTTTTGTTGAGTACTCAACTTTGTTGCACTTATATTATTTTAATACTTTGATGCCTTAAGCATCAACCATAAAACAATAGTTGAGCATTAATAGCTCCCACTGCAACAAAAGCCTAACTGGATCAAGATCTCTTACTTAGAAGTTGCATTGTCATGTAAGTCATTGTCCTTCTATAAAATAGGTCAATCCAACTCACAAAGCATCTTTTCTCGCTTTAAACAAACTTTGATGACAATTCAGGCTGTCCCATTTCCATATCTAGTCTTTTGTTCAAATGAACTAGGACTTAAGAAAAATGCAGCCTTTATGAATTCGCCATCCATCATGTTACTTTCCTCTAACAGTAATATAACGACTATTAGTCTGAAGATTTTCTACTTTTTAGTTAAACCTTCTTGTAGTCAATTCTTATTACTTTAGGCGATGACTTGTGTGTCAGAAACTATTTGAGTGATCAAAAGATCCTCAAAACATTCTGTCACTATAGGATATTCCAATCGAATCATCTTGATAGATTCTATTGATATCCATCTTTCATCGTCATTAACCAAGACTTGTCGTGCTACTTAAAGGAAAATAGCTTGACCTTATTCCTCAAAGAACTTGTCAAGTACATGCATAATGCATTCTCGAACATTCTTCGTGGAATTATGTCGAGAAATTGGAGGACATGAATCATTGAGTATAAACTCCAAGCTTTCAGCGATGAGAATCTTATCCATTTTCGTTTCCAGTCTACTTAATTTAGGCATTCGAGTTTACTTTCTTTAAGGATCGCAGACAAATATTAAATGACATAATGAAGATTTGGCAAATAAACTTATTATCACATACTCATGCTCAATACATAATCGCAAATAACCACAAAACAATTATGTATCTTGCAACTGTAAAATTTAAATTTTGTACCCTCAAGCAGAGGTCAATACGCATTAAAATTTTAGCATTTTTACTGGTCACAACACCGACGAATAGTCCAGAGACCGCAGCACGGCATGGCCGCCAAATGTTGCCTAAGCACGACCATCAGATTTAGCATTACAGAATCTTGTTTCTACAACACACTCCCATAACAATGCTCATGTGCTGATAACAAAACCAAGCTATCTCATAAATTCTGTTTGAACTTCTGAAACTTGTAATTTCTTAGGATTATTGTCCCCACAGCATGGGTGGCGATAATATTAGAAACTACTTTCTAGTTCATACTATTTATATTTTAGAAGTCTGCCCTTATGAACTTGCTATTTCTTAGGATTATTGTCCCCACAGCATGGGTGATGATAATATTAGAAACTAGCTTCATAAATTTGCAAACCAACCGATGGAGACCGTATACAACGCACTTGTTGTAATCATCACTTAGATATTTTTATATGGTTTTTGCATAATTATCACATAAGCAGATAAAGCAGAGAATCCACTTAAAATAGATAAACACCAAATAAACAGATAAGTCCATTAATGCATGGCATTTAAACACACATGATAATTATCGAAAATTATTTAATCTAGTCAAGGGAGAATCAATTAAATAATTAAGTTTTATCTTGGATAATAATTATCCAAATTCATTTAGGATTTATCAAGATAGTGTTAACTATCTAAATCCATTTAGGATTATTCTAGATTTTATTTCGATAAAATCAAATCCTTTAATTCAAGATAACGTTGATCTAGGATTATCATTATTTAAATCGCACTAGGATATTACTAGATAGAAACAATCCCATCATAATCCATAAGATAAAAATAAAATCCTATCAACCAAGATTTATACAAATCTTAATGAGTATTATTTAGAATAAACATCTAGAATATATCAAACATTGCTTAGGATTTCTTAGACAAACAAATTTATCTAAATCCAATTAAATAAGGATTTTCTTATATATCATTAACATCCTAATCTATCTAGGATATAAATCCAAAAGATAAGGATAGCTTGGATTAACACTTATTTTAATCCATTTAGGATTTGTCTTAATAGAATTAAATCTATTCAAATCCATAGGATAAAAATAAATTAATATAAATATTTATCCTAATTCATCTAGGATTTATCTTGGAATAAATCCATATAAATCCATAGAATACGATAATATTATATTATAATTATTCAAATCTATCCAAGATTTATCTAGGAACAAATCCATATAAATCTATAAGATAAGAATAAAGTATTATATTATCACTACCCAAATCCATCTAGAATTTATCTATGAATAAATTCATATAAATTCATAGGATAAGAGTAAAATAATATGATCATTATCTAAATCCAACTAAGATTCATCTAGGAATAAATCCACATAAATCTATAGGATATAGATAAAAACTTAGATTATTCTTTTCCAAATATAACTAGGATTCATCTAGGAATAATATCCATATAAATCCTTTTAAATAAGGAAAGAATCTAATTAATCCATGATTTAATACAAAATCAAATCATATATAATATATAAAATTTACAAAAGATATATTCAAATCTTATTTCCAAATTAATCTTGAATACTTTCCAAAAATAATTCTAAGGGTTAGGAAACCCTAATTTAAATTTGGAAAGCGAAGTCACGAGATGAGACGATTCTTCGTTGCACATAGGGAAAACCCTAATCTAGCGCCATCGTTCTCCCACTCGAAATTCGCCGCTGCTGCCTGCGTGACGACGTTGCTGCTGCGTCGTTCTCGTCACCGCTGCACGCACCCCACCTTCGGGCTCCCACTCGAAAAAAAAATTGTCGTTGCTCGGAGACGTCGCTGCTGTCACACAATCGTGCCCAACCCAGCCATCTCCGTCGACGTTCGAGCCCGGGAAACACTCTTCGTCCATGGCTGCTGCGTCGTCGTCGCTACTGCGACGTCGGCTTCGCAGCGGCTGCTGTGGGGCAATCTCCGACGCTGCTGCGTCATCGCCCCCGTACCGGATCACCGCTGATCGCCGCTGCCGTTCCTGCCAGCGCCCAGTCCAGATAGCCCAGCCCAAGGGCGTGGTCAGCCTGAACTCCGGTCGCCGCCGAGGCATTACAGCCGCAGCTGCGGTGTCTTCAATTACGGAGCGAATTGACGAAGTATGGATTCATAAATCACGCAAAGAAAAAGAGGGTTTGTTTTCGTTCATGCATGTATTCATAAACTTAGGAAGTCAAAGTAATCATTACCACATAATTATTATGTTTTGATTACAAATATTAGGAATTAGATTCCTCATGGCACGTCTCCAACAATCACGCAAAAAGAGGACGCAATTCCTCCAACCATACAATGGTCAAACATTCAGGCAACTCACATAACATGAAATTAGTCCATATAATCAGAGCCAAAAAATTGGCTCTGATACCAATTGCTGGGGTTTGGTACCCCTTGCACAGCGGAAGACTTGTACAAAACAAATAAATCAGATAAGGATCTATTTGACCGATTATGCGATTAATTAATTCACATGTTAAACAGATAATTGCATGCTAGAACGCAAATAATTCAAGCTTATAAAAAGTAAATCCTAAACATGAATACTACGGTTTAGAGTTACCGATTTGATTCTCCAAAGAATCGTCGATTGCTCGCGCCTTCTCCACGTGAAGATCTTCAATACTAGACCACGGATCTTCTCTCTGGTTCCCGAACTGTATCTCGATATCAGGGTGGGCTGATCTTATCAAAATACTAGGACTCGAATAAAGAAGACAGAAGAAATCCTTTTGGGAAAAGGAGTGGAATTCGAAAATTCCTACAGCTGGGGAAGCTGAAATTTTCGAAAATTACAAAGAATGAAATTGTGATTTTCTGTCTCCTTTATTCTCTTATTTATATTAAGTTCCTTTTGGGCCCAAACAGGGATCTATGGAAGGTTTTGGATATGGGCTCTCCCAATTAGCGTTTTACTAATTAAATTAAACCCACAATTTAATACAAGCTTATATTGGAATATTACGAGCAGCCACTACAGAAGTAATATTGCACTCCCCATCCAAATCCGAAATTACAAGTAATCCGGGTTTCCATTATTTATATTATTTATTTCCCGCGCTTAAGATATAAATGTCCATTAATTAATTAATGTCTGCTATGGACTTAATTAATTAACATCTTATTAATTCCAAGAGTGGACTTAGCAAGAAACACTTATTATTATTCATAGAGTAATACAACTCCAACTGGCCAGTTTCCCGAATAATAAAACCTTGTTCGAGCTCCTCTTGAGGACATTATCAAACGAGACTCACCTCGCGCACGATTCAACATAATAGCAATCCTAGGGATCGAACCTAACAGTTTTATGGATATATTGTGATACTTTTCAAAGGGTATGGAGTTTGTTGCTCTATTGTGTTGATTGGGTGATATATGGTGTTTAAGTGATGATTTTTACATGCTGAGAAGCTTTGGATTATGATTTGGTGAAGTTTTGTGCTACATTGTCAATTGGTTGAGATTGTTGCTTGTTGTTGGGTGTGAATCGTGTTGATTGAGTAATTGCTACATGAGGGGAGGGGAGGGGGGGGGGGTGAAGTTGATGGTTTTGTGAGTTTTAGGGATTGAGTCTACCTCTCTCGTATGATTTTGTGATGAATGGGCATAGGGATCGAATCTATCTCCCTAAAATGGTTGTGTTGCGTTTTGTTGGTTTTAGAAATTGAGTCTATCTTTCTAAAATTCTTCTTATTGCTTGTCCTTTATGGTTGAAAATTGGTTTGATAGGTGCTTTGATGAAAATAATAGGGATTGAGTCTATCTCCCTAACTTGATGCTATTGCCTTTGATTTTAGGAATCGAGTCTATCTTCCTAATTTCACCTTGTCTTGTCTACATTTATAAATATTTGATTATGGACTAAAGTTTGGGGAGTTGGCAGTTTGTTTTGGTCTATTTCAGGTACATCTAATATGGTCAACTTTGCTAACCCCCGGAATGTGAACGTCATCTTAAGAGGCAAGGAGGAGAAGACAAGATGGGCAACTCTTGCACCGTTGGATAGTATGCCGTCCCGGTACCCGGTCACCGACTTGATCACAGATATGGGCATTCAAACATCTTGGGAAGCCCTCTTGGATGCAGGCCACCTCCACTTCCTCTTTGTACACCGGTACGGTTTGTACAAGGCGTTAACCTTGGAGTTCTTGTCCACTCTCCAGGTGAACTACGTCCACAAAGCCTTGGCCTCCATCACTTTCCGCTTGGACAACGTCGAGCACACACTCACGCTGGCAGAATTCAACTCCATTTTTCATTTGCTCAACGAAAATGAGGAGGGATATATTGAAGAGCCCCAAGAGTATGACAGGAATGATTTCTGGGGCCGCATTACACTTGAGGAGGCCACATCTAGCCAAGGCCCTACTTTTGTTCCCTCCCGCGCTAAAACAAACTCCATTCGGAATCCGGTTCTGAAGTACATGGCTAAAGCTTTGGTATGCTTCCCGTTCGCACACAAAGAACTGGGTAGCATATCCTCCGAGATGCTTTTCATTCTATGGGGCATGTTGGCCCACCGGAGGATCAATACTGGATATTATATGATAAAGCACTTGTAGAGACACACAAAGAAGAGGAGTGGAAAATTATGCTGTGGAGGTGTGATCACCCGCTTGGCCCTCCATTTTCAGGTCGATGTGGAAGAGCGGGCTACAGATTCGGGGCCCATGTCCATTGATTGGGACATTCTGAAGAAGTCGGACATAATCACTGTTGATAGCAGGGGCGTCGGGTACTTCGTTCTCGCCCCGAAGACGTTTTTCAGATTTCCCGACCCTTTGCTTACTTCAGTTCGAGGTTGGACCCATTAGGCCAATTGGAAGATGAACTCCGATGACCATGTGGTGAAAATGGAGAGTGACCCTCCCCAGGGCGACGGTCAGCGACCTATGCGTGTGGGCGCCCATCTACTCCAACGCCCCGAGATCCTCTACGAGCCCCTGCCAGTTCAAGATGACGAATCGGACAGGGAGGATGAGGATGGAGAGGCCGCCATGGAGCACGAAGTAGGGGAAGACAGCCGACCGAAAAGAAGCCGCCCAGTAGGCTGCCCTTCTAGGAGCAGAATGGCAGACATAGCCTCCGGGATCCAGAGTCTGTAGCTCGGGCAGGCCAGGCAGTGGGAATATATGTGAAGCGACTAGAGTAGACGTGCAGTTTTGCGATGTGTATGATATCACTCGATCTAACAGGTCCAGAGGATTCGACTAGACTTCAGAGGCTTGAAGATCATGAAACTATCAGAAAGGGGTCGTTGGGTGCACTTTATTCCTTCAAAAACCTCAACCCACTATACTACAACTTAGCACAGGGAAGTAAAGGATCAATCCCACGAGGACGAAGGTGTTACGAAACTGCATTTGAGGATGTTAAAAGGGGTTGGCTGCTGCCACCCAATTTTTGTGGGTCGAGAACTTAAAACTACTGGGTCTGAGAGATAAGTAAAACTTTACTCTACCTACTGGGTCTAAGAACTGAGAATGTACGGGACATGCATGACTTAGAGAAATGAGATATTTTAAGGTTCTAAGACAACTGGAGTTAACTTAACTAGACGGACTTTCCTAATTTGGACAGACAAGCATAAAGCGAAAGGTAAAGACAAGTTTCCTTAAACTACCAGGGTCTGGAAAAACATGCAGAAAAGTAAAAAGACAAAGCAGATCGTACTGACAGGGTCTAGGGGACATGCAGAAAAAGCAAAGTACATGTGCAGAAAGTACTGACAAAAGCAGATCTGGTTCTAACTACCAACAACTTCATCTTCTTCGGGAATCAAACGAGAATAGCAGGTAAAACAGAGTATTGAACACCATGAAAACAGAGCAAACTTTAGATCTAAACTTAAAACGAGAAATTAAAGCCTAAACTAACAGATCTATGCTACTGGACCTAAAGGATGCAGAAACAGAACGTGAATAACCATAATCATGCACAACGTGAACAGCAAACACCAAATACGCGAAACTCCAACTCAAATACACTACGATTCAACAATTCCAGACATCTCCATACGCAAATCCCCAACCTCCAACAATAAACCAACAGATCTTAGCTCCCAACATCCAACAATAAACAAAGAACGCAAGTAAAAAGCAAGAAATAAAGATCAACTCAGCGAGATCCAACAAAAACCAACATAAACTTCCATAATAACGAGAAATAGGTTCGAATCCAGTGGATCAAAGTCAGAAACTAAAGTTGCGAAACTTAAAAACCAACAAGTACTAAACGAAAGCAAGTAAATATTGTTTCTTCGCCTTCACAAGGCGGTGTTACACAGCAGCAAAATAACGATGATGAGAACCACGGTGGCCAGAATCCTCCATCTCCAAGCACGCAGTAAACGAAATGAGAAATTTTTGAAGTGTGGAACTAAGGAATGTAATGAGAGCTTAACCTAAAGTGCGAGTAGAAGTGGCTGTCTTGTTCTTCAAGGTTGAACTCTTTATATATGTGAGGCTCTGATCCCTAGGGTATCCCTCTGGTGATTTGACGCTCTTGCCCTTGTGTAAGACTTTTAAAATGATCTGCTCACGCTCCATTCTGTTCCTGTCGCCAACTTTTAATTCTCCCAGGTCTGGACGACGACTTCTGATTTTTACTTTAATTCCATCTTTTTTGCATCTGCCAGGTCAGGTAACAGCACCTGAACTCATAAACCCACATTAGCGCCCCAAATGCACAGAATTTCAACCCTAAACCAATACATAAAACGAGCCTTATCAATATGAAACAATGGCGAGAGGAGAACCAAGCCTGTCTCGAGGCCTGCGAGACGCGGATAGATCACCTCCATGCTCAGGGTGACGCCAGGTGGGCCGAGGCTCAGGCATTCTACAGAGCCTACTATGCGAGGTTTTCGCCTCCATCTGAGTAGAGGTACGCAACACCACCCACTTCTCTTCAAACTTATTCATTCCTTCGCATTGAATAAGTTTGGGGGGGGGGGGGGGTCTGACGTGGATTGGTGATGCTCTCCCTCCCCACTATCTCTGTGTTGATAAACCTTTGATTTGGTTGATGCTTGTTGAACTCTTTGTTTTACTTATTTTTTCTATTTGATTTGTGTACGTCCCTCCTGTGGGACTTGAATATGGGCATGTACTGATCATATAACTACTCATATTATGAGGTGTTTACTTTGGGCGCTTATGATGATTTCTTGTGAAAATGCTTTGTGAAAATGGTGGGAATATGCGTTATTGGTTATGATTTGCTTTTGAGTGAATTGCTTGTGTGCTGTTCAATGCCGACTCCCAGTGAGATTTGAGCCAAACATTCATTTCCGTGTGATTTTATCATATACTTGTTGTTGTTTCTAGAACTTGCTCCCGATCATATTAAGTCTACATAGTGAATGTGAGTTTAGGAGATGACGTTAGACCCTCTTTGTTTTTCCCTTCACTAGTATTTGTATTTTTATCCCTAGTTAACCCTCATAGCCCAAAAAGTTCTCCAATGTTTTTGATTTGTTAATTCACTCTCAAAATTGACAAGCCTATGAACATGGAAGCACATCATATACGGGGGTTGAAAAGCTTAAAAAAATGGAGGTATAAGCCAGACGAAGTCTAGGAGAAGAAGAAAAAAATTATATATAAAAGAAAAGCAATAAAGCTATGGAGGTATAAGCTAGACGATGTCTAGAGGGGTTTTTGGTTGGTTATCTAAATAAGTGAGGACTGGACGGGAGGAAGAAGTTCGACAAAGTCTTACTTTTCTGAGATTTGTTATGGGACATGGTCTTTTGTTGGATTTTTAATATGTGAGTACTAGTGCTTCTCTTACTTTTCAACAACTTTAGCCAAAATGTTACCTACCATCCAAAGAGCCACATTACAACCTTAATAAAGTCCTTTCAGATTTTAGATTCACTTTCACAAGTCTAGTAGAGGAGATGGTTTTGGAGCAAGCCTATGGTAAACACTACTTGGATTTTGATTCGAGCGATTATTATTGAGAATGAGTGAATCATTTAAGAAAAAAAAATCACACTTCATCAACTTGTGAGGGCATTGAAATCAAGTGATACACGAGACAGTAGCTCAAGGTAATGTTTATTTGATCTTGTATGCTTTCCCATGCCTTTATCTTTAAAAATCTTTATCTGAAGCAAAGCCCAATTTCGCCTCTTGTATTAGTTTGTATCGTTGGTGATCTTTTTCTTATTTGAGGACAAACAAGGTCAGTTTGGGGGAGTTGACAAACTCATGTTTTAATCGGTTTAATTGGTCTGTTGAGGTGCTTAATATCGAGTTTATCGCTTGAATTGTTTATTTCCAGCCAATTATTCTATCCTTTTGGGTTTTATTATTTGTTGAGTGTTTTAGGAAAAAACAGATAAAAGAAGGTGAAAATTCGATTGTGGAAGCTAAGAGGGCAGCAAGCAGCCAGAAAATACCACCCGACCGGGTGGATTTATAGAGAAAAAATTATACCTAGCCGGGTACTAATTCACAGCTTCCGAAGTCTAGCGGAAGGCCTAAAAGTGTCACCCGACTGGGTCTGTCTAATCAGTCAACGTTTCAGTCGTTTCTGATTTTCGAAAGAAAAAAAAGGAAAATGGGATCTAGGTTTTATCATTCTACATTCCACCGCCTCCAACACACCCTACACTTTCCCAAGAACACTTTGAAGAGAGATTTGAAGATTGAAGACTACAAATCGAGAGATTGGAGTCTCTAATCCATAGAATCGTTCCACATGAGTATTTATTTGCTTTCTTTGATGTATTTGATTGAATCCACTGTTTTGGTTTTCATGAAGAACACGAGTAGCTAATTTTATTGTGGAGTTTTGGTGAAGACTACAATGGGTGTTTGTGATTAATTCAAGGAATTCTTTTGATTGCTTAGCTCTTGTGATTTCTTTGTTCATTCTTGTGCCTTTTCAATTCAATTGCTTAGCTACCAATTGGGTTTGTTTACCTTTATAGTTGTGATCGAGAGATACCTATATAGGTTTGATAAAAGAGTGAGCATCACTTTGATAATCTATACTCGAGAGAGGGCAACCTTAGTGAGGGCTTGGGTCTTTTGTTCTTTGGAATTAGTCTAAACATATTAGAAGGAGACTTCAATATTAAGGGTTAATAAACGGGGTGAGTACACTTGCGAGGGGGCTCAACCTAGACTAGCGACTTTCCTAGTAATCCTAGAGACATAAAATGTGTAATTGAAGTTGTTGAATCAATTGCACGACAATTCCATTGTAGTTGGATCCAAAACTCTACTCTTCTCTTTGTGGTATCTTTTCACTTGTGTTTATTTCTTCTTGTTACTTTTAATTCATTTTTCATTGTTATATGCTTATAGTAGTGTTAGAACAAAACCTTTTCTCTTTGGATTATCTAGATAGTAGTCGAAGTTTGTTCGTGGTACTTGAGTTGATACAATCTTGTCTCTGTGGGATACGATACTCTTGCTTGCTAATTGCTACACTAGCCCCGTACACTTGCGGGTATTATTTGTGTTAAAATAAGTTGAGTCAGACGCAGGGACAAATCTAGAAAATTATAGTAGGAGGGGCAAAAATATTAATATATAAATAAATAAATATAACAAAATATAATATATTATAATAACAAGGGAAAAAAGTTTATCGACCGTTAACTAAGGTTACCTAACGGTTACAACTTTTCTCGACGGGGTCTCATAACTTGAAAACTATTCAAAATTCTTTCACGATCAATCTTACAAAAAATGTCTTTCTCAGTTTAGGTAATCAAACAATCATTCATCCAAGTGTCTCCCATCTTATTGCGAAGGCGAGTTTTCACAATTTTCATTGCTGAAAAAGTTCTCTCCACTGATGTCGTTGCAACCGGTAATACCAACACCAACTTCACGAGCAAATAAACAAATGGATATACAATATGTTTTCTTGTAGCAACCAACTTCTGAGAAAGATCTCCACTACTTTTGAGACTTGAGAACTCTTCATGTGAACTTAAATCACGAATGTAAGTCTCGAGTTGTTTATCAAGCAACCAAAGATCAATCTTTGTGAACTCCGATGGATAACAATGGGAAAGTACTATCAATTTGGACTATCAAGCTCTATTTTATAAGGCTTTGTGTATTTTAATTTGGGGAAAGGGAAAATAAATATTTTATTATAGTGAGAAAGTAACGTGAATGTTTAGGATAAGGGGCAAATGACTTCTTCTTTTTTTTAATGAAGGGGGGCAAATTAGTGTTAGAATACATTATAATAATATTATATCTGGAATGTGATCAAATGAAAACTCTAAATATTATACAAACTCAAAACTTGAAAAATGTCAACGGATCACAAAAAGGCATCAACAGGAAAATGCCAATAGAATTTCAACGGTAGTCAATGATTGATGTTGTGTTGATATTGTGTTGATACTGTGTTGACAGTAAAATCTTGAAATTTTACACTGTGTTGATATTGTATTGAAACAGTATTGAAGTTGTGTTGAGAAGTTTTGAGTTTGTACAATATATAAGTTTGCATTATATCACTACCCTATTATATCTACACGTATACATGTCGATGAAAAGTTGAACTGGGGCAATTGCCCCTTCTCACTATACATTACATCCGTCCCTGACCTGACGTCTCTTGACATTGATATAATATCGTTTGAAGGACTTACACTCTTTCGTGACTGTTTTGCCCTTTTGATATCTTTTTGACCTAAAAGGCATTTTTGTACTTTAGAACTACATTTTTCGTCTACGAACTTTATCATAATATCATATGTCACTCCTATTCTTTAAAAAAAATGTGAGAATGCATGGACAGAAGAAGACATTATAATGTAATAAATTGACAAAATTGCGATGAAGGAAAAAAATAGATAAAGTAGTAATATCATATAAATGTCCAGAGTTGTGTGATTATATTTTTAAAACATATGGACCACAAATGATATTATAATAATGTGTAGGGATGAAAAATGTAATTCTATCTTTCAATTTATTTGAGTTCAAATAAGAATCCATTTATTTATTAATAATTTAATATAATATTTAATTCACCTAAACACTTATATTTTCCTATAGCTATCATACTCTTCATTTATATTAAATAGTTATCTATTTAGAATGAGTAGAAAATGATAATAATATACAATTACTCGAATAGCCTTATTCATTTTAGAATTCCAAAAATCTGTTACAGTATCCGATCTATAATCGAGTAATTTAAGATATGCAACGCAGATGAGATTATTATTACACGGTATCTATAATGAAGTAGTTATCTTTTGTATAGAGATAATGTCACTCGAGATCTCTGCTATTGACTCACGATTATTATTACACACTATACCACTATTTATTATTGTTTATGATTATGAACATAGGTGTGTCTTTGCCATGATATTGAATATTCATACCTTTAATTTATTTATTGCAAATTATCAATGACTCGTTATCGACCATGCACATTCCAACGTCTTGAGTTATAGTTCAAATTAATTTTAAGCGCGTATAAATGAAAAACTATCTTTAGGATCTAAGGCTCGTGATCCATTGCTAATTCACTCTCTAATTGCTAACTATAACTAATTTAAGACTATAGAATTTTAGAAATCTAGTGGTCGTCTAAAATTTGTCACGTGTAATTTTTGTTTTTATTAATTAAATTGAAAAAGATAATAAAAACTACCAAATTAGGATTTTAGATGAACATGTCAATATAGTGTTTTGAAAATATCAACACAATGCTTTGAGAGTGTCAACACATTGCTTTAAGAATGACATTCTACATGTATTATATTTACATATTTTATATAATATGATGACATTTGTTGTTGTACAAAAAAATTTAAAATTTTTGATTTTTTTTTCTTTCAAATTTTGACATCGGAACATATGCAAGTGAGATCTCGTTAAAATTCTTATGAAATTATATTTAAAGTTATGAGATATTTTTTAAAAGTTAGTTACAACTAATTTTTACTGTATGATAGTTATAGTGTTGGTCGATCCCAATTGTACCACTATGAAACATGTTAGAAAAAAAAGAAAGAAGAAGAAGCCGAGACGATATATAACACAAGGGAAACTGATTAACAACTTTCACTTCCATCTCGAACATACATAGTCCATTGAGAGGGTCATGATCACACAAACAAACATCGAACTTATACCAGTTCGACCTTATTTTAATGACAAAATACGAAAATGAGACTTAAATTTGGGCTATTTTGGCGGTCTTGTCCTCGCTCACAAGATTACTGACGAGGGTGGAGGTGAAATACCAGGAGACGACGTCGTGGACGGCAGCATCGATCCATTTGAGCCCGCTTGCCGCTGAGAGGCCGACTTGAACTTGGTCGGGCAACAAAGCGCTCAAGTCGTACGCCAAGCTGACCTCGTAATTAGCCGCTCCGGCGGTGGCGCGCACACTGATCACTTTGGTTGCTGCCTCGTAGTTTATGCGGGCTCTCACACGCTCCCCGATGTGGCCCTGAAACCCCGTCACATTGCTAGAAGTACTCGATCCGAGGTTGATCCCGATGTGGCGGAATCTAGGGTCCCACGGGTTGTTGAACACGTCGAATTCGATGGCCAACACGTTGGGAGCCAATCCGGATTGGTCGTACACGCCCAAGTTGCCCCCTTCGCTGCCCGCGGGGATGGTGGAGCCCACGGGCGCCACGAAGAACACGATCCCGTCGGCAGGTGTAGTGGCGTTGGTCCAAGAGCTGATGATATATTCTATGCTCGTTTCAAATGACGCTAATGCCCCTTCTGCGCGGAACAGTATTGGGGCCGTGTGGAGGACTCGGCCCACGCTGCCCGGTATTGAGACGCCCGACTCGGTCTTTGTCAGACGGAGGAAGGTTGAGTCCGGTGGGAAGAAGGCGTCGCCTTGGTAGGTTAGGGTTGTGGGTTTGTCGCCGTAGAAGTCGTACGTGAAGGAAGTTGATTCGCTCTGAGAGTAGGCTTTGTTCGTCATTGCCAGAATGACGAACAGGGCTATGGCTGCTGATGAAAGCAGATGCTTTAGGGTTTTCAAGAGGGCCATGGCTTATGTATTATTCACTGAGAGTGTTTGGTGTGAGGAAGGGCTAATGCTATTGATCTATTTATAGAAGCAGTGAATGCAGTGTTTAGATATAATGAGACACCTCACTTTCTAATCATATATTGTTTCTATATATAAATAATTCAGTTTTTGTCTGTTTAGTCATCTTTTGGACGTAATACAAAATAATTATACAATTTGAATTTATTTTATTGTGAAATTTTCTAATGAAATGCCATATCCGAAAAAAAAAATCATACTCGATGTAGCTCCCAAATAATTAAACAATAGTACTATTGTTTATTAATAAGGAAAACAATATTATTTATTTGAATAATATAAATAAGGAGTTTATTATATGTAGACGACCATAATTTTTTAATATAGGATAACTGAATACAAATTCAAATTTCATAATTTTTCAAAAGTCGTGGAATTGACCAAATTTCGGGAAATTTTGTTTGCCATTCATCCCTATTCTTTTTAACATAGTATAATTGATTCTCCTCTCAGACTCCACAAAAACACATGCACCGTCCGACGTTACACAATCTCTCTCTCTCTCTCTCTCTCCCAACCTTCTCATCTTTGCAAATAAATCTGACTTTATACTTTTTTTAGCGTCCCAGATTTTTGTACCCTTTCTTTAACGTGTAATTTTGCTTTTAAGACATGAAACCACGCTTTAAAAAAAATAAGAATTGATGTGTAGTTAGTTCATTAGATTCTTTTGCAAGTGCCAAGATTGATTTAATCTAAAGTGGAGGACTTAATAAGTCATGTTTGTTTCTTTGTCCTTTTAGAATTATTTTATTGATGCATCTATATGTTAATTCTATTTTTGATCTAGGATACATTGCCCATTCCATCTTAATACTGCATTTTTTTTAGCTTATCAGTTTGGGAGAAACGCATGAGGATCATGCGTCTTCCGTTAATGAGACGCATGATAGTTACGCGTTTTAAGGAAAGACGCATGCGTTTCTCAATTTTTTTTAAAATTTTTTTCATTACCAACTTCATCAGGTACTTCAGAAGGATCACTTGGTAATTTGCGAAAGAATTTCATTCCGTTGGGAACGTATTTTGGAAGTGGTTATTCACCTTGCACAACGGGTTTACAAACTACTATCTCATCATAAGAAGCATCACTAGGAGAATCGTCACTTAGACTGACATCTGCCTCAGATGTTACTGGCGACATTGGTTCATCATTATCTCGTACAATGCGAGTATTATCATCAAGGGTATCTGCAACTTCTAAGTCGTTATTTATTCCAACACCAACATTAACAACATCTGCAACACTCACATCACGATCAGAGCTCAAATGTTCAACCCTCGCCGATGATCCAATACCACAATCAACAACGCCATAATCAACAGCTGGTGAGATTTCTGAACTTCTCACAGGTGAATATTCAACAAACAATTCAATACAACGAGTAGAATTTTGAGCATCGTTGAACATAAACTCCACACTTTGATCAGTGTAAATCTCAGTACATATATAACTCAAAGTGGATGCAAAGACTAGACAATGTCTCCATGATATTTGAATGACGTGTTGATTCATATCTATTCTCAGTGCACCACATATCATTGCAACTAATTCAGAATACGAAACGCACGAATTCAATATAATGGAGCCTCTCGCCCGAGGTGGATCATAACAAATACCCAAGTGTGGAAGTTGAACTATTTTACCACCCCAATACAAACTCACAAATATTTGCATGATTTCTGCATAAATATAACAAATACAAAAATTAGGGACAATTTTTTTCCTATAAACCCTAATTTAATAAATCAGGGAAAACCAACCTAATCTAACAATATTATTCAATAATTAAGAGTAAGAGATAAACTTACCTAAATATAACGACAAAATGGAAGAAATCGTCGGCAAAATTAATGAAATCGCCGGAAATTGGCTCAAAATTGCGCTGCCTCTTTTTTTTTTCTCTCATCTCAAAATAGAGACGCATGTCCCTAATGCGTCTTAGAGAAAGACGCATGAGGGTCATGCGTCTTTCAATAAAAATATTTAAAAATTTAAAAACGCATAATTATTATGCGTTTTTCCGTAAAACGCATGATTCTCATGCATTTTATTAACGGGTGACGCATGACAATCATGCGTCTCTCCTAAATTAAGAAGCTAAATAAAGTCTAGTATTAAGATGCAATGTACTATGTGTCCTATAACACAAATAGAATTAATAGAATTAATGTATAATGTGTCTTAGAACACAAATAGAATTAACCCATGCATCTATTGGTGGGTGGAATACAATTATTTTAGCACAATGACAACAATTTGAGCATAAAATAGAGTGATGGACTATTTTATCTTTTGAGACAACCAAATGTGTAATAACGTGTCGTCATAATTGCTCAAGACGCTGTACGTTACTACTATTTGAATATGATTACTAATGGCTTGTGTGTGGTATATTATATGAGACAATATTAAGCGATCGAGATCTATGCTACCGCAATTCAGGGTCGTCGAAAAGATCAATTAAAAGTATGTATTTTTGGAACACTACTATTAATAGTACTATCTCCGTCCCCAAAAATTTGCTACACTTTGACCCGACATGAGTTTTAAGAAATGTAATGGAAAGTGAGTTGAAAAAGTTGGTGGGATGTGGGTCCTACTTTTAAAGTATTAGTTTTATAATAAAATGTGAGTAGGAATGAGTTAGTGAAATATGGGGTCCACTACCAAAAATGGTAAACGTAAAGTGTATCAGATTTTCAGGGACGGACCGAAATGGTAATATGTATCAAATTTTCAGTGACAGAGGTAGTAATATTTAGTCACAGGCACTTCGAGAAATTTAAATGTTTTATTTTTACATTTTTAGTCTGCATTGGCATGATATCTTGTTGTCATATATTATAATCCCTTCGTCACTCTTTCATTTTTAGTCTATCGTATAATAATATACACTTTTTAATTTAAAAACTCTTATTTTTAATCTATTGAGATAAGATCCATTTTCCACTAATACTATTTTAATTACTTTATCAATAGTGCATTAAATACGTACCCAACCAAATGTGCATATTTTTGTGGGATGAAGAGAGTACTATGTACTAGATAAAATGAAACAAAATAAGTAATATCGAATGGATCAAAATGATAAAATAAAATGTGTAGTTATCTAGTTGTAGATTATGACAGTATTAAATTGTTATACTCCCTCCGTCTCAACTAAGTTGAATTATTTTTTTTGGACACAGAGATTAAGAAATTGTGTTTCAATGGATTAAATGATAATAAAATAAAATAGGAGAGAGAAAAAAAGTAGGAGAGATAAAAGAGAGGAAAACAGGTGATGAAGTAAAGTAAGAGTGATTAAATATTTTATTTTTTATCAAAAAGGGAAATGACTCAACTTTGTTGAGACGTCCCAAAAACGAATATAACTCAACTTAATTGGGAAACTTAATTTGGACGGAGGGAGTATAATTTTTTTATGGATAAAAATGACAAAATAAAATGCTTAATTATAGACTATGGGGGTATTAAATTGTTCTATTAATTTTCTTGAACTTGATGTTGGTATATATTGTTTAATCTTCAAATCATCTTGATGATTAATTATATAATGTTATATTAATCATCTTGAACTAGACTTATTACGTTTTCTTCAGTCGACTTTTCTCTATATAATTTGACCCCGAACTATTGTATGTAACATATAAGTTTATTGTTAAGTCGAAGCAAAACATATCCTAATTCGGTAATAGGGATATGAATCATGTAAAAACAACAAAAGAACCAAAAACAAATTATAGCAGAACGGAATATATACAACTGATTAACAACTTTTACTTCCATCTCGAACATAATCTATTGAGACTATCATGATCACACAAATGTTACACATATGTATATTAAATATAGAATAAAAGATAATATTTTATATACTAATTATTTATATTGTAAAATGATAATTAAAATGTCATATCAATTGTTATATAACATGAAACAACAGATAGTATTATACCCAGGTTTAACCCACCATAACAGTGCTTGTTAAATTATACTCCCTCCGTCCCGAGGAAGATGACCCTTTTTTGGGCGGCATAAGTTTTTATGCTAATTACTTTATTTATGACACTGAATCACGAGGTTCTAATTAATTTGATGTATATGGTATTGGGTTGATCCAAATAGCTCGTTATAGAAGGTTAGGGCTAAAAATTATTTTACTCTCTCCACTTAATACATAAATAAAGTAGAAATAAAGATATTTTCATTTTTAGTAATAAATTATTTTTGTTGAAAAAAAAAAAAGGAAAGTGAATCATCTTTAATGAGACGGATGAAATACTAGCTATTAATTTTATTAAATCAGAAAATATGTAGTCCTAACCTTCTACAACGAGCTATTTGGATAACCCAATACCATATACATTACATTAATTAGAACCTCGTGATTCAGTGTTATAGATAAAGTAATTAGCATTCCGAAATGGAGTACAGAAATATTGAATTTTAATTAAGATGTAACGTGTCCACATTAATTACTAAATCATCGATAACATCATTATTCATCGTTAATGAGACTACTAGACAAGTTAAGACCTTATCCTTTTAAAATTATAATGATAATTCTTGAAAACTCTGTCGCCTTATCTAACTCGTGTTTCATAGTATTTTATTTTTATATTTTTTTACAAGAAAAGGACAATGCCCCTACATTTCACATATGGGCCATTTGGGTATCCTCAGCCGGTCAACTCGTGTTTTTATTTAACATACATGTTATAAATTTTGATTCTGTTTATAACCTTTTTTTTTGTTTTAATTTTCGCTGGCCGGCTGTCATGATTCATTTGGCCATTGACACGTCTATTATATAAATTATTATTTCTCTATGGTGTTGCATGATATTCCCTCATCCCATTAGGAGCACTCTTATTATTTTGAGCACATATTTTAAAAAATGTAAATAATAGTGGATTAGAAAAGTTAGAGGAATATGAGACACACCTTTTTATATTTATTTTATAATAAAATGTGAGTGAAGTGAGTTAGTGGAATATAAACCTTTACCATTTATGATAAAAACGAAATGTGACTCCTATTGTGGGACGAACTAAAATAGGAAAGTGTGACTCTTATTGTGGAACAGACCAAAATGACAAAGAGTGATTCTTATTGTGCAACGGAGGGAGTACATTATATTTTTCTGAAAATGCTATTCTCTCTGTCCCAATATAGTCGAAGCAATTTTTTGGGAAGGAGTTTAAGAAATTGGTATTTTAAATGTTAAAGTGAAGAGAGTAAAGTAAGAGAATAAATAAAGTAAGAGAGATGAAGATAGAGTAAAATAAGAGAGATAATAAAATTTTTATCAAAAGAAAAAAGAAATGACTCAACTACCTTGAGACAAAAAAAAAAAAAATTACGACTCAACTACTTTGGGACGGAAGTGGATATATAGTACAAAGTATAACATTATTATCTATCTAAAACAGAAATAGAAAAATAGTAGTAATATATATTCATACATAACCATTGATTGAAATTTGATATAAACTAAAACCACACATCAACATGTAACTAAAAATGTACTTTATTTCGATAGTGAAAATGTTAAATATGGATTTAGAGATGTATTGTAAAGAAAGTCACACAACGTTTGATTAGGGAGAAACTGTATTTTTCATTACAGGAAGCATCTTCTACATAGCATGATACAAGAGTGTTGTATCAAAGCAGATTCAGCAGATTCGAGGGAGATTTGTGAACCTGAGAGTAGTGATCAATCAATGATTGCGAGATGCGATCGAATAAAAGTGAGATGAACTCGGGTTTCACGAGGAAAACCCTAGCCACGTGAAGAATAGAGAAAAATAATAATTCGTTTATTAGATATCTTGAGTTTGAATTAAATAAATGAAATGACTCAACGACCTTGGAATGGATGGAGTATAATATTTATTTATTCTTCTATCACTACAGAAAACTAATCTTTTAGGGACACAAAAATTGGGACACAGTTACTAGCGTTTGGAAATTTTTAAAAATAACCATAATTTAGGACGCAAATGAAAGCATCAATAAGTTGAAGGCAAATAATCTTAATCTTTTGCTTTTAGCACGCTTCTATTTGTCTCCCAATTTTAGTTGAGACACTAATAATAAGGAAAATTTATGAAGCATTAGTGGTGTAATTAGATGCACAAATTGGCATTCTTAATAGTATTAAAAAATATTTTTATCTGATTTTTTTTTGTTGCGGTATATATATATCTTGATGAAATGAAAGTATAATATAGGGATGGCTAGCTAGCTTCTCGAATTGCTAATTCACCTCATTTTTCAGCAGCAAGGTCGGTTTGTAATTTAAGGCTGTTTCTATGATCGCCTGAGGGGACCGAAAAAAATAAATATCACTAAAATATATTTGAATTAACAGTTTGAATCTTAACTCGTATCTCTAGTCTTACGGAGAAATGCAGATAAATTTGATGCATGGAGATTTGGAGTTAGTCACATTATTGCATAATATTATATATTAGTTAAAATCTGATAGGTTAGGTTATATCGCATGCAATATTATATAGTTAAACTAACAAGTTTACATTACATTAGTCATCGCATTTATCCAAAACAAGTATTCCATCTATTTAATTTTGACGCGACACGAGTTTTAAGTAATATATAGAAATCCTATTATTATGTGAAGTGAGTGAAAAAAATTAGTGGAATGTAAATCCTGCTTTTATGCGAAGAAAAAATTGATGCGAGTTGATTATATTTTGTTGTTTAATTACTTATAATGATACATAACTTTTATTCTAATAACAATGCAATGAAAGTAAATAAGTTATTGTAGATTTGATCAATTGACTAATGGTACAATTATCTCATTTAATAAAATTAAGGTAGTTACAGTATATTCTCAAATTGTGGAAGAAAATTTTCAGTGCATATAATGAATGTGGATTATACCTATGTAATACTAATATATGTATTGATATTGTGTCTAACATAGAAAATCGATATGCTGATATAGAATGATAGATATGTTACTATTTTACTGATTTTTGAAAATATATGAGTAGGGATGTGTGAAGATGAACATTTATTATAATGACATCATATCATAATTTTAGGTTATTGGATCTGGAAATCGTGTGCTTATTAAGCTGTCATGTGACAGCTGATTTTAATTTTTTTGAACCTATTAAAAACGCTAGGGGAAAATAGGAATTTTCTATTCCTTATGTGATCACGCTGATTTCCATCCAGATTCTGAATTTCACGCAATATTCAACCCAATTTCACGCCATATTCAATCCAGATTTTGTAAATTGAAATCAATTTTCAATCCTAAATCCAATTCGATTCTGAATCCGGATTCTACAATTCAATTTCTCCACAATTCATTTTCTGCAATTGGATTTCGAATCTTCAATTTCAATCCTAATTTGAAAACCTAGAAATCTCCAAATCGTGTTCTCTTCATAGGTTTCTGCAATTCATTCCACAAATTCATGAGAATATGGGCGACTCGATCATCAATTTTGATTTTGTTAGATTTGCTTTTTTCGATGAATACTTGTTTAGTAGAGTATGTTTCTAGTTTTGTTCAATATTGGTAGACAAGTAATGTTCGATTTCATGGCAATACTCTGTTTCTGTATTACGAAATTTGGATGCATTACTGGTGATTCTGCATCTGTTCAGTAGTTTGTAGTAATTGCTGTCATATTCGGTTTCTTGCTTAATCAAGATTATTGATATGTATTTCGTTTAAAATAATTGCTGGTTTATGTGTATCACTTTACTGTTCACCTAATTGTTTATTGCAGTCAATCGTATATTAATTAATTTGCCTCATGTTTTATCATTTGATCCAGTTGCATGTGTGCCAGAGATCTCCACAGTAAAAGACATGTATGGTAAATCTTGGGTCGTATTCCTGTTCTTGCAAATTGTTTGGGAAGGAGGGAATTCTTTGTAGTCATATATTTTTGGTTTTCAAGAACAGGTTTGTGAAGGTTATACCTGAGAAGTGCTTTCATGTGAGGTGGTTGAAGATTGCCTTAGCCGATGCTATTCGTGGACCAGCTCGAAGTTTGCGAGAAACTGAAATTCCATCAGATCCAAAGCAGCTCTCAAAAATAAAGCTGCTGACATTTTTTTCAGTTACATGAAAAAATTTGATGGTGATAGTGCGATCATTGATATGTTTTCAGCTGGAATTGATGAGCTTGGGAAGAGTCTTATGACAAGAATCCCTTAACTATCTTCAACAGACAAGGGTAAGACAGTTAAAGATTTCGATTTTGCTGAAAAGCCGGCTGTGGTTGAAGTACAACCACCATCAGTTGTGTTGACCAAAGGTTCGACAAGTGATTCTAAAAGCTGTTTGGTGTCCGCGAAGGAGAAGGCTATAAAGTTGAACAGCAAACCATTGCGTCAGTGTAAAAAATGTGGAGAATTCGGTCACCATGACTCTAGGAATTGTGGCCGACAAAAAGGAATATAAAATTGTTAGTTCATTTATACATTTCCATATTGTTGTCGTATACATTGTAAATTGCAGTATTAGGATCGCTATATTGCAGTCTAATTAAACAAGTGCAGTCACACTATTTGCTTCTTTCTATTACTTCATTAGTTTCACACCATAGTAGGATTAAATATTAGTTTTATACTATTGTTTCCAAGTTGCCTTCCATTTCAATAAATAGTGTAACTTTAATCCTTTTTAACTACAAATTTTTACATTACTATATTGCAGTCTTATTCAATGAATGTTGCAGTGTTACCACAACAATGTTGCAGTTTACATATAATTGTAATAATTTTTCTTTCTTATGTAGTTTAATTGAGCGAAACTATAGCTTACCCCATTAGATAGTTCTTATTCTTTCTATTAGTTTACTCATTTCATACCACATTAGGATTAATGTTCTTATTCATTCTATTAGTTTACTCATTTCATACCACATTAGGATTAATTTTTACTGTTATAGTAATTAATGTTTATTAGTGAGAACAATTTAGTTTGAGTCAAGATTGTTGTACATGGCTATATAAGTTGTAGTGCAACCAATATTGCTGTAAAATGTTTTGACATATTCTTTACCTGTAATTAATCTCAACCATGCAAGCATAATACATGTAATTAATCTCAACCATGCAAGCATTTTATAAGTAACTGACATCAAAACAATTATGAAAAAAAGTCAAATCAAATTAAGTCAGTCACATTGTCTACCCAAAAATAAAACTATAAAACTTAATGTTTCAGTACGAGCTCATTCAAACAGCCAAGACTTCATTCATCATTGCAGCAGTCATATGCCCTATTGTCATTGTGAGGCAAGCCAAGATGATTTGTTGTTGTATTCTGCGACCATCTTCTCCACATCTATCGGCCCTCTCTTTTTTGCCTCCGCAAACTGATGTGAGGCAAGTCTCAACACACAACCAAAGACCTTATTGTCGTTGTTATACAACATTGATGTACAATATTTGGCTTGGAATCTGTCCCAGGCCCACCTATAGGTTGAAGGATGTTGCAAGCCAGAACCTCAGTTTGGAGGCATGTAATTTAACTTGAAATTCAGAAGTGCCCCGAAGCCCAATTCTATTATATCCCGCTGCTGCTTCACATTTAAATATCTTGTTATAGAACAAAACTGCAATATTCTACATGATGCACTGCAATATATAACAATCAATACTGCAATATATAATATGGAAAACTGCAGGATGTATCACAATACCTAAACCTCCTCGTACAGATTGTGTTTCATCTTCATTCATGCTATTGCTGATTTCTTCAAACTCTTCTTCATTCGTATTCCATTCACTATTACTTGCTTCAACTTCGTCCTCATCTGGTTCGGTTCTTGTTCTCTTTCTTACCATTATAATTCTTCTATCACGGAATTAAACCAAGAACATCAATCAAATACCATCCATCATACAAGTAATATCCAAAAACATTCTGTATCTGCATTTTAACAACTAATCAACAACCAAATCATCCACAAATCGAGATTAACTGAGTAAAATTCGATGGCACATCAACCAAAATCGATGGTTACAGTTGCTCACTGATCTAGAATTTCCTAACCGAGCAACTCCTCACAAATCGCGATTTATTGAGTAAAAATTCTATGGCACATCAACCAAAATCGATGGTTACAGTAGCTCACATCAACCAAAGTTTCAAAATATCAAATTAAAATTTCGTTGATCTAAGGTTTCCAAAACATCAACCTAAATTTCGCAAAAACGTTTGATCCAAACATTAAAAAGGCATTAATTGAATGAATAATACTTAAATCTCACAGCAACATCAAGGAACCATGAACAAAAATCAATAAACACATACATAAATCTGCATACACAAGCATAATAACATTCTCGAAACCTATTTTGATCAACACCTAACGGTATCAGATTAACATACCTTGTGAACTGATTTCACTGTTTAGTTGTTGTAGGCGTTCGGAATTCCAGAAATTAGCCGTAAATCGCGCGATTCATGATGTAGTCGTGGCTGGAAATCGAAGTTTCACGGTGTAAAGGCGGAGGCGGCTGGAAATCGATTTGTGAATATGGAGGCGGCGGAATAAGAGTAATCGTTGTATGGAGTCGGGGAGAGAGAGAGATGGATTTGGAGAGTGATTCTATTTTTGGGGGATATCCCCAATTTAATTCTATATGAAATGACTAAAATGGCCACGACTGCAATTTGTAATACACTAGACGGCAATCTGTATTATGTTAGTGAAATTTAATCTTAAGCATTGGATTTCCGGATCTAACGGGTATATTGGTGTTAAGTTGTTATCCTAACTATGGTGGCACCCTAATGCACCCCCATATGAGCATAACACAAATATTATGATTTCTTAATATGAGAACCTCCTTAGATTCTTCATAAATTACCTTTAATTTAATATGCGTTCATGAAAAAATAATTTAAATCATGAAAATATTGCGAAAAAAAAAATCAAAGTTTTGATATATCTTTTAGGAAAGAGAAAATTATTAGCTTTACTTAACCGTCACCTATATATTATATCTTCCTGTTATTCGTGGTATAAAATACGATATCCATAGCGTTAAATCTGCATCACGCTATTACATAATAATTTAATGAGATGTGCTGCTGTGAAAATTTTTTCTACTTCATTACTAGCCCATTTTACTTCATTGTATAGGTTTATTACTTCATTCTGTACGTAATACCTTGAAACTACAACATGTTTTTACTTGCTTCCAGTAGGTTTTGAAATGATTCAACATATGCTTCATTCAAATTCATTGACGTGGGTTTTTGCTTGATTAACATTTAAATATGCAATTTATTCAAGTAAGTTTATTACTTCATTCAGAAACGTTATTACTTCATTGGATAAGATTTTTACTTCATTCCAGTAGGACTTCAAATGCTTCTACACATACTTCATTCCAATAATTTATTATATTATTCCATGTGTTTATTAAACCATATTAGCGCCAAGGCGGTGGTGATAGATATCGTAGAGAGAAAGAACGGCACGCGACGGCGAAACCACATTTACGTAGTGGAATGAAGTAAAAACCTACTAAAATGAAGTAAAAACCTACTAGAATGAAGTAATATATTCTGGACGAAGTTAAATCTTCGTAACATGTTAGTATGACTTATTTACCTTCGGATGAATTAAAATAGGCTCGTGATGAAGGCGAAAATAATTTATAAATTTATGTATCTTATCCATAAAGAACTAGATCCAAAAGCCCTAATTTAGTAGGGTTCGGTGGTTCGGTCTTTAAGAGTGAATTTATGGATAATGAGACTCTCTATATATATATATAATATTTGGATGATGGGGAACACAATTTTTGGGACAAACCCGACCTTGCTGCAAAAATATTAAGAGGCACTAGGGTTTGGAGAAAGTCCACAATCCTAATAACAAAATGACTGAAAATTTGAGCTTAAATAGAGAGTGATGAATTATACTTTCATTAGAGACAACCAAATGTGAAAACGTGTTGCTATTAATATAAAGCTTGAGATCTGATCTGCTGCCGCAATTCAGGGTCTTTAAAAACATATTGAAAAAATATATTTTTAACTTTAATAGGTTACACTTCGGGAAAATTAAATATTTTTTTTTACATTTTGTTGTCGGCATTAGCTAGATATCTTGCTGTTTCCTATAAGTCACTATTTTTATTTATATTTGCTTATCTTGTTATAAACAATCTTTAATTCAAAAACTGAAATGGCATGCGAATCTGCAGAATTATTCAATTTTGGTTAAAGATAAAACGTGTCCACATTTATTACTATCATCGAAAACATCATTATTCTTATCTATCTAGTAAAATAAAAACAAGTCCTTATCCATGTAAATTATATTAATAAATTCTCGAAAACTATGTCGCCTCATACAAATCGTGTTTTATATTAAAAGTACATGTGATCATTTTTTATAATCTGCAACTTTTATTATTTTAATTTTCATTGTCATGATTCATTTGGCCATTGAGACGTCTACTAGTTAATTTGGTTGATCAAAGAATAAATACGGGGTTACTCATTATTCATTAATTAATTTCAAGATCTGAGATTCTGAATAGATCTCCTATAGTTTCACTACGACATGATACGATTGCGGAGTAAACATATAGTTTAACAATTTAACATCGAACGGTACACCTTTAGAAACAAAAAAAATAAATTAGATAAAAGTGAACATTTATAATTTTTTTAATAAACATAAAAATTAATGTTTATTAGATCATACTCCATCCGTTCTATGTTAATAGAGTTATACTGACTCCGTCCGCCAATAGAACCCTATTACCATTTATAGTAAAAGTGAACTGGAACTTCTATTCGTGAACGGAGGGAGTATCTTTTTTGCATGAAAATTAAGAAATAGATATTTAATATGTGAAGTGGGAAGAAAAAAATTAAGAGAAAAGATAAAGTAAGTGAAATGAAGAGAGAATAGAGTAAATGAGATCAAAAAGTATGAGAGAGTGTGTGTATTGCTTTTTTACCAAAGATTTAAATGACTTTATTATGTTGGAACATCCCCAAAAAATATGATTATATTAATATGGAACGGATAGAGTATATCATAATGGACGTTTTAATATCACGGAACTTTCAAAAAGTTGGGTTTTTCCCACGAACTGTAAATTTGACAAATAATATCACGAACTTTACTATCTGTGTGTTATTTCCCACCCGTTAGGTGAGCTGGAAAAATAAAGCGTAGGTGGATTGCCGGAGGTTATCGGGAAGGTGACGTGGAATTTTCCGGAATTTAGACAAAACAGTGTCATTTTACTTGGTAAAGTTTGCACTCTTATATTCACAAAACGACATCGTTTCTTGGTGTTCTTACGATTACCCAGATTTGTTTCTGAACGATTTTGAGTTCTTCTTTCAAAAATGATTTTCAGTTCTTTTTTCAATCTCATAATCGATTCCATACTTCAATTGAAGTTCTCGATCGGTTGTGGATAGAAGTTCATCCTTCAGTTTACGATTTAGGGTTTGCAATTTGGTTGGGGATTTGGTTAGGAATAGGGTTCACGATTAGGTTGTGATTTAGGGATCAATTGGCTGTAGATAAGTAGAATTGTGACTTTGAGATCAGAGGAAGAATCAAATGAAAAACTGTTGTTTTATTACTATTGAAGGTCAACAATGTCGTCTTTTTTTATTACGTAGGAGGCTCTATGATTTAGGATTAGGTTTATTAACATTATTTTAGTTTAGGATTGAAAACGTTTTGTGAAAAATTTGCCAAATAGTTGACGATTCATTGAGTTGATGGCCAAATATATAATACCCGCTTCTTTTATTAACCATTTCCTTTATGATTAAATGTCGAACTAGAGAAATATCGTTCTTTTGTTTCGTTGAAATAAATGGAACTCGTTACCCCTTTGTTGATACTTGATGATGTTAGTTCGCAAAACAAAAGCTAAAGAGATAATTGAAACAAAACTAAAACAAAACGTATGTATGAAATAAAATGACCATTTGAAAAAGAACGTGAAGATGTCCTTCCCGAACTAAAGTGTTCGCTTACATCTCAAATAATGCATTAACTTACATGATCATATTACGTATGAATTATGAATGAAAAGAAAAGAATATGGGATACTATCCTATTACAAAATACCCATGAATGGGCCAAAAGAGCTTAAGAAACTAAAGTCTTATTTTTGCTTGCACTTTGGGCCTCTTTCTCCCAAGCCCAAATCACGGCTCGTTTCGAATAGCCCGTCGAGCCCGGGGCAACAAGCCCATGTCTCGGACAGCAACGTGGCAGCTAAGCCTTTCCTTCACCTGCAAGATAATACAAGTTTTAATGATAAAGGAACAAGAGAAATTAAAGAAGCTTTTATTAGAAGAAAAGAGACAATCCCTCTTTAGCTATAGAGGACCAAGGACTTACCCAAGAAGGCAGGTCAATGCCTGCAATACCCACTCCTCAAAACAACACCTACAGACTACTATGCCCTACAATATCACCCCTGCAATAAGCAAACAAGTGATTTAATGAAGGGAGTACTTGTGCTTCAAGAAAGAGACGAATGCGTTGATTAAAAGCTTAGTGAAGATCTTAAAAAGGAGGATTCACCTGCAACATGAAAACAAAGAGTTTGGGAGCTCCATTTAATTATCCTAAGTACACTACAGTCTGCCTATAAGAAATCCCCATACCACCTTCAAATCCCCTCCCACATACTTCGAGAGAGAGCTTGGAGTAGAGTTCTGCAGAGTTCTTGCAGGAATTTCCTACTCTCCGTAGGTAACACCATTGCCCTCTTTTCACAAGTTTTTCTTGCTAAAACTCAAGCTCACCCCTCTTCCTTACATTGCATCTAGGAATATCAGGGTAGGTGAGTGTTCTTGGAGGATTTTAGAACTGAAAATCAAGGCAGTTCCTACCTTCCAGTAGGTAACCCACACAACTCTCCTTATAACTCCCTTTTCATCCATGTAGAACATCACTACACCATCATGCATAAGCACAAGAATCACTTAGCAAACCTACAATACTAAATCAGTAGAAAGCCAAGCACAAGAAAGTTTAGAGCTTTACTACATAATGAAACAAGAGAAACTGTTGGGGTTTGGTGCCCCTTGCACAGCGGAAGACTTGTACAAAACAAATAATTGCATGCTACAAAGCAAATAATTCATGTTTAGAAAATATAAATCCTAAAACATGATTTCTACGGTTTAGGGTTACCGATTTTGATTCTCCAAAGAATCGTCGATTGCTCGCGCCTTCTCCACGTGATGATCTTCAATACTAGACCACAGATCTTCTAACTGGTTCCCGAACTGTATCTCGATATCAGGGTAGGCTGATCTTATCAAAATACTAGGACTCGAATAAAGAAGACAGAAAAAATCTCACGGAGGAGAGCTGAGAGAATTTTCGAGCTCCTCTCAAATTAGAGGGGAGCGAAAATTTCTACTACTGATTAATTAATTCTGTCTTTCCTTTATTCTCCTATTTATATTAAGTTCATATTGGGCCCAGTCGGGGATCTATGGAAGGTTTTGGATATGGGCTCCCCCAATTAGCTTTTTACTAATTAAATTGAACCCACAATTTAATACAAGTTTATATGGAATATTATGAGCAGCCACTACAGAAGTAATATTGCACTCCCCATCCAAATCCGAAATTACAAGTAATCCGGATTTTCATTATTTATATTATTTATTTCTCGCGCTTAAGATATAAATGTCCATTAATTAATTAATGTCTGCTATGGACTTAATTAATTAACATCTTATTAATTCCAAGAGTGGACTTAGCAAGAAACATTTATTTATTATTCATAGAGCGATAAAACTCCAACTGGCCAGTTTTCTGAATAATAAAACCTTGATCGAGCTCCTCTTGAGGACATTATCAAACGAGACTCACCTCGCACACGTTTCAACATAATAGCAATCCTAGCACCGCTAGAAATTAATCACCACTACCCAATATATCAGGATTATTGGGTTGCGAAAAACCCGCACCATTTGATAAGTCAAAGTAGTGCATAATCAATACCGTATGCTCAATGCTAACATATGTAGATTAAGAAATAGTATTTTATCAAGACCTAGTCTTTCAGTAGAGAGCACAAAGACACGTCTTGCTGTTAGATTCGTTCAGTGCTATACCACACCAATGTCATCTTATTTCAGTAAGGCTTAGAAATATGCGGACTGACATTGCAACCTTTCACGATAGGTAGCCAAAGCCTATCTAGGTTGTGAAATTCTTCTTTTTCTTCTGCAAAGCATTGCATAGATCTGACCGTGTTACCTTAAAGTGGACGACGCCCACAACCAGTCTACTAAGCAAAAGACTTAGACTTTGTTTACTTCTTATGCATTTAAATGTTTGTAAAACATCTTATAAATGCACAAGTAAACACAATGTAATAATAATAGTGATTCTATTCGTGCGAAACTGCTCGAATAATACTGAATCGGATTAAAAGTGGATTGTAGAGTTTTACGTATACAAGCAAGATTTTATTCGCGCGAAACTTGCTCGAAACATGCTTTTCAGTATGCTGCTCCTTTTTACTCGAATTCAGTAACTTGAGTAGTGCTCAACCCTCAAAACATAGAAACCATCATGTATATACAAGGTTCTTTCAAGTAATGTCAACCCCTCGCAATAAGTAAGAAATAAGTTCAAAACTGTAAGCCAAAAGTCCAGATTATTCAATCCGCCAATTTCTTCGAAGAACAACTATAATCTGCCTAACTCTAAAACTATGAAACAAGAACAAACTCTGCACTAAAGAAATCACCAAAATAGGCTATGATAGAAGGCTTAGCTTGAGAGTTGAGAGGGCGCTGACTGAACGGCGACGGAGCATTGAGAACAGCCACGCGGAAACCGTAGGGCAGCAGCGAATACCTCACCAGGCATCACACAGTTCCGTTTCACCTATCAATGACGGCGTGTGTATAACGGCTGTTGCTAGAGGTGTCGATTGGAGGCGGAAACGGGCGGCGATGCGACGGAGAACACATAACTCCTCAGTGGTTTCAACGGAGAAAAAGAGAGTTTGAAGGCGAGACGCCGGCGACGCCTTGTTGCTGATCGGAGCGGTGCGCCGACGCGGGGAAGAAGAGGAGCGATGAATTGCAATTTGGGGATTTCTTTGTGAATTAGGGATTTGGTTTTTGAAAGTGAGGAAGGCAGTAGTGACCGATGGAGATGGAAGGAGTTGTTGGGCCTTTCCCTTAATTTGATACTTGAGCCAAATATTATTAACCTTGGGTCAAATATTATTAACCTTGGGCCTTTTAATTCAATTCTGGGGCTAAGGATTTAATATAGGAAGTGGGCTGCGAATCTTTAATTCTTGGGCCGCATGAAGATTTAACTAAGTAAGAATCTGGCCCAAATTAATTGATCAATTAATTAGGAATAAGCGATGGTTCGCTAAGTAACTTCCGAGACGATAAATTAATTTCCAGATTTATCTAACTCCATGAATAATGAATATATGGAGATTAAGGTGTTTTTTTTTAGTTGAGCAAGAAATTTCTCAAACTTTTCGAATGATTAAATTTCCTGATTTAATTAATGCTCATGGATCCTAGAGCTTCCTCTAAAGAAATTTAGAAAAAGAATAAAAGGAGCACACGCTTAGGATGCATTCATGTTTAAGTCTATTTGACTTCTTAAAGTCTAATTAAGGTATTACCTAATTTTCTAAAGGGACGTCTTCGCACGTCGTTTAAGACCAAGTCAAGGATTTTCCGAAAAGACTTAAGCTATCGAGGTGGGCATTTTCTTTCAAAATGTGAACTTGCCTTTTTGCATGATTATGTGAAAATGATTCTATTTGTGTTTTGTCATGCCTTTTTGTTTTATGAAATACCTATCTGCTTGGCTATGCCAATTTATGTTTAATCGAATTCGGGTCCCAGTAGGGCTGCAAATCCTACTCGGACTAGTGTACACATATGGGGATCGTGAGCTAGCTTTTAAGTTGGCCGGTCCAGTGACCGTCGTGGAATGTGACCACATTCCCGGTTCACATACGTTTCAGATATGGTATATATGTTATGTGATTGCGCAATCAACTTTGCGAACAAAAGAAATTTTAGTGACTAGGGCCTTTTTAAGTTAAAACCCCGTGATCACTCAACTGGCTGACAAAACTTTTACGAAAATTATGTTTCGGCAGTGTGCCCACTGAGTATATCAAATACTCAGCCCTGCATGTTTCTTTTATAATGTGCAGGTTGAACATGTACGAGGAGGCGAAGGTGTTGGGAAATGATCATTAAATAAGTAGTTAGGTAGCCCAAAGTAGTATGTCTTCATACATACTATTTTGTCTCGCACTCTTCCGCTGCAGTAGAACTATGTTCTAGAAACATATGATTTTAGTCTTGATACTCTGATTCTCTTTTGACTATGTACCCATTCGCGTTTGAAACTATTACCTCGAGTTGAATTGTTGCTCTTATGTTTATTTCATGATTGATGAGATTATTTGAGTCACGAAATAGCTACGCTCACTAGTACTAGGGAGTTGTGGTTGTGACAAAATATGATAAATAAATTTTAAAAATTGCTAAGTAGATTGACAACTAGATTTAATTTGCCAACTCAACATACATGTCATTCTACTAATAGCAGGAATTTTAGGCAGTGGGAAATAACACTCAGGTAGTAAAGTTCATGATATTATTTGTCAAATTTAAAGTTCGTAGAAAAAATCCTAACTTTTTGAAAATTCTGTGATACTAGAGGCCAATATCACTATTATTAAAAGATGGAAGTCGTATAAAAAACATACACACCCTTGTTATAGAACTAATTAACAAGCTATATTAACAATATTTTAAATTTGCGGTACAATAGATCACATCAATTCTTAGGATTTTATTAGCGGTTGTAATATAGTGGTCCTATTGCAAATGGGCCGGTCTGCTTCACTTGTAACCAGCCTAAGAGTATTGGCCTGATGTAGTCAAGGCCTTAGCCCACTTCATCTAACTAACCCTACACGTGGCCTGGCTTGGTTGGGGTGTGAGAGCTGTGTCATATATATACTCCTTGGCCCTCTCTCTCTTCAGATTATTCATTCGTGTGCCTCTTCTCTTCTCTGAGTTGTTCTAGGGTTTGTTGCTTCTTCCTCTCGATTGATCTCTCTGTGCTGTTAGCTTGAGAGATTGTAGATCTCCTTTCGTGTTCCTGCGTGTGTATACACTGAGTCAGTGAGTGAGGGTAGGGATGTCAATCGGGCCAGCCCACCGGATTTCGGGCCAACCCTATTCGGGTTGCGGGTCAATCAAGTGCGGGCTAATCGGGCTATGATTTTTTCGGGTTATAAAAGTTCAACCCTAACCCTAAAAGCTCAGGTTTCGGGCTAGCCCAGTGGGCTAATTGGGTTGCTACCGATAAAATTAACGTGCGATCAATCCAATAAACAATGGCGAAAATTAGTTATATTTACAAATTGTAAAATACTTAATTATGATAAATTTGAGATATATGCTTAAACTCAAACATAAACATGATCAAATACTAATATTTGAGATTTATGCAAAATAAAACATAAACATCAAGAAATTTTAAAGCATGTTTTAGAAATTTAAATATATTTTTAGTGAATTTGAACTTTCTAATTTATATAGTATCTATTATTATGTTAATAAAATTTATATATTTAATATATAAAATTGAAAATTATTTTTTTAGTAATCTATATTATAAAATAACCAATGAAGTGTTGAATTACAGTCAAACAAATAGAACGATAGAAATTTTATCGGGTTTCCGGGCCAGCCCATCGGGTTTTCGGGTCTGGCCCTAACGGGTTGCGGGTTAATCGGGTGCGGGCTAATCGGGCTGTGATTTTATCGGGCTAGAAATTTTCAGCCCTAACCCTGTAAATTTGGCGGGCTATTCGGGCCGGCCCATGGGTTGCGGGCTACATTGACATCCCTAAGGGATGGAGTGCTTGAGAAAGGAAACCTCTGGTTTCTGGTCTAAGGAATCTGACCGTGTGTTTGGGGTTTTTCTTGAGTGTCTGAGGAAGTTCAAGTGTGGTGATTTGCTGGAGCTAGGGTTCTGGTTCTTGACTGCAATCTGAGAGGATTACTGAATCTAGGGCTTTGTGGATACTGTGAAGCAGATCAGTGATCTGCTATAGTTTCTCCTAACCGGGCAAATCAATCGGTGAACAAGGGACTGAGGGTCGGATTATAGGTCTGTGCAGTTGTAACTGGTGCAACTTGAGCCTACGATTTATCTTTGATCTTTTGGTTGTTTCTTTGTGTTCACTTTGAATCTATTTCATATATTCTTGAGGTGAACGAATTTAATCTGTGTGTTAAGTGTTTCAGGTTTGCTCATCCCAGATCTGAAGTATCTTGAACTAGAAGTAGTTAGATCTAGATGCAGACTTGTATTATGGATTGATTGTCACCTTACGGCGGCCATCACTTCAATTTCCTAATTACACTAAAAAAACCCGCTAAGAGTATATTTTTTAATGTAATTAAGTATGCTAATTTATATTTCTAAATAAACAATTAAAATTAAGGGATACAAATGGAACTATCCTAGTAAAATACTCTTAAAAGATTAAGATAATTTACTTTTAACTTAGAAATTAACACTTTCTTTTATTTGCGTCATAAATCGTAATTATATTTCAAAATTAGTATAACACAAATAATTGCTTCTCTATTTTTGTGGTGTATTTATTTTCTGAGTTGATTACGTTTAAAATTCACACAATCTTGATTAGAATTAATGTTTAGGAATTGTTTTATGTTCCACATGATTAACTACCTTATTGGTGGAAATACAATTTCAGTAGACTTTATTAGCGTCTTACATATTGTATTGACATTTTTTGTTGCTGTTATTTTGTCATTTATTGACGCTTTCTAACGGTTTAGATCATAGTTTAAAGTTTGTACGAACTATTGTGTTGGTTGATCCCAATTGAAACATTATTCACTCTGAAACATGTAAAGAAAAAACAAAAGGAGCCGAGACGATTGTAACACAAACGGAAACTGATTAACAACTTTCACTTCCATCTCGAACATACATAGTCTATTAGTCTATTGAGAGGGTCTTACATGATCACACAAACGAACATCGAACATACACCAGTTCGACCTTATTTTTATGGCACACAACGCACATGCATATACACAAAATACGAAAATGACACAGTTACACTTGGGCAATTTTGGTGCCCTTCTCCTCGCTCACAAAATTATTCACGAGGGTGGAGGTGAAATACCAGGAGACGACGTCGTGGACGGCGGCATCTTCCCATTCCAGCCCGCTTGCGCCTGAGAGCCCGACTTGAACTTGCTCGGGCAACAAAGCGCTCAAGTCGTACACCAAGCTGACCTCGTAATTAGCAGCTCCTGCAGTGGCGCGCACGCTGATCACTTTCGTCGCTGCCTCGTAGTTTATGCGGGCCCTCACACGCTGCCCGATGGTGCCCTCGAACCTCGTCACATTGGTAGAAGTCCTCGAGCCGAGGTTGATCCCGATGTGGGGGAAGCTCGGGTCATACGGCGAGTTCACAAAAATATCGAATTCGATGGCTAACACGTTGGGAGCCTGCCCATATAGCGAGTACACGCCCAAGTTGCCCCCGACGCTGTACTGGGGGATGGTGGAGCCCACGGGCGCCACGAAGAATACGATCCCGTCGGCTGGTTGAGTGGTGCTGGTCCAAGAGCTGATGTTAAACTCTATGCTCGTTTCAAATGACGCTAACGCCCCTTCTCTGCGGAACAGTACTGGGGCCGTGTGGAGGACTCGGCCGACCGTGCCCGGCACTGAGACGCCCGACGCGGTCTTTGTCAGACGGAGGAAGGTCGAGTCCGGTGGGAAGAAGGCGTCGCCTTGGTAGGTTAGGGTTGTGGGTTTGTCGCCGTAGAAGTCGTACGTGAAGGAAGTTGATTCGCTCTGAGAGTAGGCCTTGTTCGTCATTGCCAGAATGACGAACATGGCTATGGCTGCCGAAGAAAGCAGAGGCTTTAGGGTTTTCAAGAGGGCCATGGCTTATGATTCAGTGAGATGTTGTGAGATTTTTTTGTGTTTGATGTGGTGAATGGGGTATGGTATTTATAGTAGTTGTTCACCGACTACAATTTAAATTTAAATTAATAATTAACAGTTGAATTTACTAATCTAATCTTGGGTAGCCATCACATGGTAATTTAGCACCCCTCTTTCTGTATTCTTTGGTCCGTTTATTGTTTACGTAAAACCAATATTTGTATTATGATATGGAGTACTCCCTTTATCTGCGAATAAGAGTCTCGTTTTTCTATTTTAGTCCGTCCGCGAATAGGAGTCTCGGTTCACTTTTACCATAAATAGTAGGGACCTCTATTCTACTAACTTTTTCCACCCACTTTTCTTAACATTTTTTAAAGTCCGTGCTGCCCATAAATGGGACTCCTAATGGCGGACGAAGGAAGTACTATTTTGTTTAGCTGTTCACTTATCGTACCTAATGATATAAGTATAATTTCATAGTAGTACAATTTTTAACTTGTGAATTTATTCCTGTACGATTTTTGTTTAAGTTAATTTACTTCTTCCGTTCCATAGTAATGAAGGCGTTTCTTTTCGACACGGAGATTAAGAAAAATTGTGTTAGGTGAGTTAAGTAAAGGGAGAGTAAAGTGGGAAATGAAAAAGGTAGAGAGATGAAGAGAGAAAAAAGTACGAGAGAGTAAAGTAAGTGTAGAAAAATGTGTTGACTTTTACTAAAAAGAGAAATAACTCTAAGATTATGGAACGTACCAAAATGACGAAATGACTCTATTACTATGGAACGGAAGGAGTACAATTTAGTAGTAACATATTTTGTATAGACACTCTTTATATTTGATTTAAATAATTATCTATTGGTTTCTAACGTTCTTCAAAGTTATTATATGGAATATACGGTGTGTGATCAAATAGTAACTAAGTTACGGTAATAACTAATACTTCCTCCGTCCCGCTTTAGCAGTCCCATTGACTTTTCTGCACTCGTTTTGTAAAAATGATAATAAATAGTTAAAGTGGAGAAATAATAAAGTAAAAAAGAGAATAATGTAGATAAGACTCTTCTCTATATTATTCTCTTTTTTACTTTATTATTTCTCCACTTTAACTATTTATTATCATTTTTACAAAACGAGTGCAGAAAAGTCAATGAGACTGCTAAAGCGGGACGAAGGGAGTAACTAATATCAATTTTGTATGTTAAAAACATCAACACAAAGACATAAATTTATCAAGTTTCTTGTGTTGATAAAATAATATCTTTGTGTTGACATTTTAAATTTACATGTTGTATTGATATAATTATGTCTTTGTGTCGATAATTTTAACATACAATATTGAAAGTTATTAGTTATTATTGTAAATTAATATAGTACTATTATCACAGGCATCGAATGTACCATCATGTTTGTATTTTTGAATTTACTTATATTTTCTAGTAAGTAAATGTTACTCCCTATATGTTCGTATAAACGTTTCGTTTTTAGCATTTATTTTGGGAAAATAAGTAATGAATAATTAAATTGAAGAGAAACTAAAGTAAGAGATAGAATGATAAGGAGAAGACTTTTCTCTATATTATTCTATCTCCTACTTTATTATCTCTCCATTTTCACTATTTATTATAATTTTTCAAAACAAGTGTTCAAAATAAAACGCCTCTACTGCAGATGGACATAAGGAGTAGTATTATATAGTAGTACGAGAAGTTGGATAATGATTAATTATTGAAAAACGATT
Source organism: Salvia hispanica (assembly GCF_029641045.1). Classification (NCBI taxonomy): domain Eukaryota; kingdom Viridiplantae; phylum Streptophyta; class Magnoliopsida; order Lamiales; family Lamiaceae; genus Salvia; species Salvia hispanica. The sequence continues at coordinate 46,410,461 of NC_142692.1, read as the reverse complement.
TCACCTTTTAATTGTAAAGATATGCATGTAGGTTTGTGGAGAAAGAGTGAATGTGGTTATTGTTTATTTTATCGTAAATAAAAGGGAAGCATGAAAAAAAGGCATAATGGGTAGTTTATACGCTTCACGCTCCAGCTCCAGAAAAATATGAACTATTTTCTTATTAGTCCGTGTCTGGAAAGTATGAACTTCCTTTGTCCCAGATAATTTGTCATATTTTTCCATTTCGATCCGTCAAACAAGATAATTTGTCCCATTTCACTTTTACCAATTTTGGTAGTGGACTCTATATTCCACTAACTCATTCTCACTCACATTTTATTATAAAACTAATATATAAAAGTAAGACCCACATTCCACTAACTTTTTCAACTCATTTTTCATTACATTTCTTAAAACATGTGCCCGATCAAAGTGATACGAATTATCTGGGACAGAGGGAGTATTACTTAAATGTTTGTTTGAGGGGAAAGTAATGTTAGCAGGAAAATAATTTCTATGAATATCAAACCTGAAAAATATAATTTTTAATAATTTTACTTTCGTTTGTTTGGATAAAACAAAAAAAAGTTAATTTTATTTGTAATTTAAAACCCTAAAAGAACACATCCGAATAATAATCTTTTTTAAATGACATTAACATCAGATGCGATCATGCGAGCTAAAAGATTTATAGGTCACCAGTCCATATCCTAGCTAAGTAATAGATTCTTCTATATATCTTGATGAAAGAGATAATGTAGGGATGCGAGCTTGCTGACTTTCTCGAATTGCTAATTCTACCTCATTTTTCAGCAGTTTAAGGCTGTTTAAGTGATAGCCTCAGGGGTCCAAAAAAATAAATATCACTAAAATAAGTTTGAATTAAAAGTTTGAATCTTATCTCGTATCTCCAGTCTTATGGAGAAATGCAGATAAATTTGGTGCATGGAGATTTGGAGTTAGTCACACTATTGCATGTAATATAATATACTCCACTAGTTAAATTCTGATAGGTTTACATTACATGATTGTCGCGCAATATTATATAGTTAAACACGAATAGGTTTACCTTACATATATAATTATCGCATGCAATATTATATAGTTAAACACGAATAGGTTTACCTTACATAATTATCGCATGTAAATAATATAGTTTAAATTCTAATTTTGTAAATCTCTCTCGCTCAACCTTCTCATCTTTGAAAATAAATCTGATTATATACTTTTTGTAACGTCCCGAATTTTTGTACCCTACACTTGAACCTCGCTTTAAAAAAAATAAAAGTTTCGATGTGGAGTTCACTAGATTCTTTTGCAAGTGCTAAGTTTGATTTAATCTTAAATAGAGAACTTAATAAGTCATGTTTGGTTCTTTGGCCTTTTGAAATTATTTAATTGATGTATCTTCTGGTGGGTGGAATACAATTATTTTAGCATAGTGACTAACAATTTGAGCATAAAATAGAGTGATATATACTACTAACGTGTCCACTTTCATTACTATATCATCGAAAACAACATTATTCATCTTTAATGATACTACTAGACAAGTTAAGACCTTATCTTTTAAAATTATAGTAATAATATTTCTTGAAAACTCTGTCGCCTCGTCTACCTTGTTTTTAATACTTTATTTTTATACTATTTTTTGTACTCCCTCCGTCCTGTCTCAAGCGATTAATTTCTTTTTTACCATTTTTTAACGAAAATGATAATAAATAATTAAAATAAAGAGAAAGTAAAGTAAATGAGATAATAATATAAAAGAGAGCCGTATCTACATTATTCTCTTACTTACTTTACTTTCTCTCCACTCTAATTATTTATTATCATTTTTCCCGAACTTTTATTTTAATTTTCATTTGGCCATTGAGACGTCTATAAATTATTATTTCTCCCGTGACGTTGCACAATACATTATATTTCTTTTAAAAATATTAGTCTTTCCATCCTAAGATAGTTGTGGTCTTTTTTTCAAAGAATTTAAGAAATTGATTTGTTAAATGTTAAAATGGAAAGAGTAACATAAGAGAATAAATAAAGTAAGCGAAGTAAAGAGAGAGAATAAATCAGTAAGAGAGATGAGGAAGCGAAGTAAAGAGAGAGAATAAATCAGTAAGAGAGATGAGGAGAAAATAGTAAACCTGAGATGAAGAGAAAGTAGTGAACATGTTACTCAATTACCTTGAGACAAATAAAAGAAATACGACTCAACTACCTTGGAACAGAGGGAGTATATACTACAGAAGAGTATTAAATTATTATCTATCTAAAACAGAAAATAAAAAAAATATTACTCCCTCCGTTACCTCATAGTTGAGGTGAAACTTTTCCGCACAAAGTTTAAGAAAGGGATATTGAGTATGTTAAATAAATAAATAAATAAGAGAGAGATAAAGGTAGAGAGAATAAAGTAGAAAGTGAATAAAAAAAAAAGAGAAAAATGTTACTATATACTCCCTCCGTCCACAAAAAATAGGACACTTTGTGAATGGCACGGGTTTTAATGTAGAATTAGTAAAGTAAGAGAGAAGGATAAAAAGTAAGAGGGGAAGGGAAAAAAAGTAAGAGAGAAGTTGTTGAAAACTTTCCTTTTTTGAATGTGCCCTATTTTTCGTGGACAACCAAAAATGACAAATGTGCCCTATTTTTCGTGGACGGAGGAAGTATGAAAATAACTCAACTATAAGGGAACGAAGAGAGTAGTAATATATTCATACATAACCATTGATTGAAATCTGATATATATAAACTATAAAAACTAAAACCACACATCAACATGTAATTAAAAATGCATTTCGATGGTGAAACTGTTAAATATGGATTTAGAGATGTATTGTAAAAGTTTGATTAGGGAGAAACTATAATCTTTCAACTGTATTTTTCATTACAGTAAGCATCTTATACATAGCATGATACATGAGTGTTGTTTCAAAGCAGATTCGAGGGAGATTTATGAACCTGCATGCGAGTAGTGATCAATCAGTGATTGCGAGAAGCGATCGAGTGAAAGTGAGATGAACTAGGGTTTCGAGAGGAAAACCCTAGCCGCGTGAGGAGTAGAGAAAAATAGTACTCCATCCGTCCACGAAAAATAGTCTCATTTTGCCCTTTTGGGATGTCCACGAAAAAATTGTCCCAATTCTTAATTAATGGAAAGTCTCTATCTCATACTTAACCCACTTTTTCTCCTCTCTCACTTTACCTACTTTTTCTCCATATCTCTCTTACTTGACCAAATTTCTCATTAAAACTCGTATTGTCCACGACTGAGACTATTTTTTATGGACAGATGGAGTAATTTGTTTATTATATTTCTTGAGTTTAAATGAAATGACTCAACTACTTTGGAGTTTGGACAGATGGAGCATAGTATTTGTTTATTCTTCAATATATGTATATATCTTGATGAAAGTATAATGTAGGGATGGCTAGCTAGCTGACTTCCTCGAATTGCTAATTCATCTCATTTTTCAGCAGCAAGCTGGTTGGTTTGCAATTTAAGGCTGTTTAGGTGATCGCCTGATCAGGGGTCCCGAAAATTAAATATCACTAAAATAAGTTTGAATTAACAATTTGAATTAACAATTTGAATCTTAACTTGTATCTCCAGTCTTATGGAAAAATGCAGGGATTTGATGCATGGAGATTTGGAGTTGGTCACATTATTGCGTATTATATAGTTAAAATTTGACAGGTTTACATGGATGGTTATCGCAACCAATATTATAGTATAGTTAAACTAATAGGTTTACATTACATAATTATCGCATGTAAAATAATACAGGTAAAGTCTAATCGGATACATTGCATGTATACTTATCCAAAACAAGTATTCCATCTCATCTCTCGTTTTGATCCGATATGAATTTTAAGTAATGTAAAAAAAAGTGTGTGCAAAAAAATTAGTGGGATGTAAATTCTAAAAAAAATTAGTTGAACGTAGATTCTACTTTTATTTGAAGAAAACAAATAGATGTAAGTTGATTATATTTTTTGTTTAATTACTTATAAGGAATATTGACACCTAATATCATGGAACTTTAAAAAATTTGATTGAAATTGACAAATAATATCACGAACTTTACCCTGAGTTTGTTATTTCTCACCAATGAAAAAAATACGGCTATATTAATAGATTGAAGAACAATTTTGGAAGGTGTGCTTCAAGAAAAACTATCTTCAAAGATTGAAAAACTTGAAACTCTCGAAATTATTATCGAGAAATTACCGATAAAATTCGTAAAATAAAATTATTTGCCTTAGTTTTTGCATTGGTGGGAAATAACAAATATATGGTAAAGTTCGTGATATTATTTGTCAATTTCAAAGTTCGTGGGAAAAAACCCAACTTTTTGAAAGTTCCATTATATTAGGTGTCAATATCTCTGCTTATCTATACATATATAAAAGTCGAGTTTTGGCCTCCTTTTGAAATATTTATAAATTTTGTCCTTATTCTTTAATATTTATAAGTCATGTGACCAATTTGATTATTTATGGAATAACTAATTTCTTCCAATGGTCATTACATATACCACTATATTATATTTATGTATATTTACGTTACATTATTACCACACCAAAGAAAATAATTTGGGCGTTACTTTTAATAAAAAACGTTTATTGATAATATTGCCAGAGCTTAATTAAAATATTTGGAGCTAGAATATCGATTCAATGTAAATACAATTGTAAAATCATAAGATGTCGTTTCATCTTTAGTGCAGCCCTTCTTTATAATTAAAAAAAATATTATTTGATTAATGAATCTATAAATTTTAGAGTTACTATATATAAGGGAGTGATCAATTATAACTAATTAGCAATTTCAAGATTAAATCTTAGCCATTAGATTAGAAGATCCAGTGGTTGAAATAATGTCACGTAGATTATATTTTTAATAAAGAAAATTAATAAATAAAATTAGAGGGTATTAATTCAATTTCCTCTCATTAAAATCATCTTAAAACTTTAAATTTACATAACTCTCTCGATTTAAATTATTTTTTCGCAAAAAATATATCAAATTAAAGATAATTTTATAAGGATTCCAACGAGATCTCAATTGCATATGTTCCGACGACGTTCGGATGATGAAATTTGATATTTTTTATTTTAAATTTCGTAAATGTTGTTAACTAGGCCTGCTTATTCGGCCGGTTCCGGTTCTACCCGGTCCAGTTGACCGGGTACCCAGTTGCAAAATCTCATGAATCTTGGAACCGGAACCGGATCCGGAACCGTCCGGTTCCGGTTTGGAACCGACCGGGTAAGAACCGGCCGGTACCGGTTTCGAACTGGAACCGATTTGTAGTTTTAATTTTAATTTAAGCATACTAATTAACGAAAAGTTGTTTATTATTTACCTAATTTTAATCTGACACCAAACTAGATTTAACTTATATATAACAACAATTACATTATCTCCACTTAGTATCAAGAAATATGATTCTCACATTAGCCCACGAGTTATCTGTGATGTCAAACCAGAATTACGGTATATTCTTTCGCATGTTTCCTCAATTGGTAACCTCCACCTTGACTTCTCTAAGAGCTTTCATGATCTGTTAAAATTATTTTTGTTTAAAGAACTCAAAGTATAATGGTAAATAATGATCCAAACACATAAATTGGAAAATTATATTGTCAAACCAAGAGTAGCATTTATTTTAAGCAATATCAAAGTAGCAAAGGAATACATTCAGTAATACTAAAGAATCAAAACCAACCTTGATAATAATAAATGAATTACCGTTAATTACTATACTTCAATTTTAGTAAAAAAAAATTAAATTTAATACTCTCTCTGTCCCATTAGAAATGAAACGTTTGCTTTTTTGCACATGTTTTGAAAAAATAATAATAAATAGTTAAAGTGGAGAAAAAATTAAGTAAAAAGAGAATAATATAAAGGGGAGTCTCATCTACATTATTCTCTCTCTTACTTTATTTTTTCACCACTTTAGTTATTTATTATAATTTTTCCAAAATAAGTGCGCAAAAGTAAACGTTGCATTTTAAATGGGACGGAGGGAGTATATATTATTCGGTTCCGGGTAGGAACCGGTCGGTTCCGGGTAGAACCGGAACCGGAATTTATGAAAATATTAGAACCGGAACCGGATTCTTCGGTTCCGGTTCTTCAATTACCCGATCGGTTCCGGTTCCGATTCCGGGTACCCGAGAACCGGAGAACCGGTTAAGCAGGCCTATTGTTAACCAGATTTTTATCAACAAATACATTAAAAAATCATCTCAATAAAACCATGTAAAAATCTCAATAAATATGTGTTGATATTTTTTTGTACTAGTGTTGATATTCTTATGTCATAATGTTGATATTTGTAATACATTATGTTGATATAAAAAAACATTCATGAAAATTATCATATGATAACATAATGAAGATATTACCCTTTTGTTGATATTTTGTCTACTATTTATTGAGATTGGTAAGATTTAATCTCATTCACTCATTTTAAAATCTAAGGGTAGAGATTTGGTCTTGATTTTGGATTATGGTGTTATAAGCATTAGAATATGACCCACTATCTATATATATATATATCTATACATATATAAAATGCGAGTTTTAGCCTTCTTTTGAAATATATATAAGTTTTGGGGTTTAAATATGAATATTTGTGAGATATGGGTGATTGAGTATAAAATAGATGATTATTGACATTGTAATTACAAATTTTCAGTCATTGTTTAGAAATTAATTATAAATTATTGCATGTATACAATGTGAAGTAACGGTCAATCATCATGGTGGACTAAGCAACTAAGCATTGAAACTCATTTATTCATAATAAGAAACATGTTATAACTTTTAATTAATGGCTATTAACAACAAAAATGAATAAGAAAAGTCAAATTTTGTAACCTTTATTGTCTTAATTTATAATTATGTTGTTTTATTTCCATGATCTCTCATGGACTAATTTTGTGCTTATAAAAGACACAGAGTTGTAGATGAATCACACACCGAACAAAAGCATTTTCCATTCTCTCTCAAGTTCTCAACATTTTGTTGTACATTTTAGGAACATTGTATTACTCAATTTTTGGAGCCCCATCAAGTTCATCGATACCTAGCAGGTTTGAGATGTTATGTACGTTAGGAGGATTTCATATTTGGGGATAATACGTCAATCCGAGAGCACTACTTGTAATGTAATTTGTCTTGCTGAAAGAGATGATTTCATGTATTGTTGTTTTTTCATTTGATTGCAATAGTTAGAGTACCGCATGTATATATGGTTCGAGAATTTTATCCCAATATTTCTTACAATTCTTAGAGAGGGAAGAATCGAAACATTCTTGACTCGAGAATTTTATCCTAATATTTCTTACAATAGTGAGTACCACGTGTATATATTGTGATTTAAATTTTTCAGTAGAGAGATATGAATGATTGTTTTAAACATATTTTTCAAAAGTATCAACACTTGATACTCTCTTCTTTGTTGTCTAAATAATTGTGTTTGTCTTGGTTCCATTTTAAGTAGTGGAGTATATTTATTGAATTGTTATTTATACTAGTATATTTTTCTACTTTTAATCTTATATAGTTATACTATTTTTTATTTTAATTAATTAATTAATAATTTAAAATCGTATGATAAAAAAATATTTCGTCGTGCATCGCACGTGGGTTAACACTAGTATATATAAAAGATGAGTTTTGGCCATTATTTTAAATACTTATAAGTATTGGGCAAATTTTGTATATTTATTAAGTATGACCAGGAGTATTATATAGTTTCTTCCTTTTTGTAAAGAATAGCATTTTCAGTTATAAATTTGACGTGTAGTTATTTCCAAATGATTAAATATTTGAGCCCATAAATTATTTCATGCCAATGTGTAAGTAACATCCATCTATTTGATCAATTTTAATTAATTTAAAATAAAAAAATTAATGTATCACTAAATGATTGGTCATTGAAAAGTAATGTTAGCCTTTTAGTAACGGTCACTAATTAAATTATCATTTGATATTTGTTTTAATTGTTATTATTAACTAGATAAATGAGGTCTTTCTTTTTTGTCTATATATATATATATATACGCTTCTTTTTAGTCGTGAAATTATCTTTTTAGTTTGGTCTTTTTTTTTTTTTTTTTTTTTTTGGCATTTCTCAATGACAAATTGTTTAGAGAATGGAATAGAGGGATCATGGACGAAGATCGATGATGTGGTGGGATTCTATGTAGCATCATTTTACCGCCGACATACCGATCATGCTCAATTTGCATTTCTTGGTTTGAAAATAGAGGGATCGTGGATGAAGGTCGATGATGTGGTTGGATTCTATGTAGCATCATTTTACCGCCGACATACTGATCATGCTCAATTTGCATTTCTTGGTTTAATCTTTTTTAGTATTTTATTATTATTAGTCTGGTTAATTGTAGATTATGTTTATTCTATGTTGAGATTAAAAGTGTAGTATGCAAATAGTTGTAAACTATATATGTTAATCTTAGCTGCTAGAAGAATATTTATATAGACAACATTAACATGTAATCTGCAGGTGTTCAAAACGAGATATTACCGAGAGTAACCCATTAACAAAGCCCGAATACGTTGCACATATTCAACTCAATAGCAATATTGCTGGTTTTCTGCGTGGAATGCTTAATGTTGGCATAAACATGGTGAGATTTAGTTATGGATTTCCTACTAAGGCCATTGAAAACTGTACAACTTGCTAGACGAAACTAGCTATGCATTTTGATAATGCATAATAATATGTCTTTAATATTGTATAAATATATATTTTTTATTTACAGCATTGTATTTGTATATATTTGATATTAAAGTATGACCTTATTGTTATTTTTTCTTTATAATTATATTTTTCGCCCCTTTTCATTTTTTTAATTATGTTTTTCATTCCTTTCCATTTTCTTAACTATATTTTTCGTTTCTTTCACCATATTCATTTATCAATTATGATAAAACATCATGTATATTTTTAATATTAGTATGAACTTATTGATAATTTTTCTTTTTAATTATATTTTCATTTCTTCCATCTGCTTTTATTTATTAATTGTTATGTTTATATTTTTTACATGATGTTACCACAATTTTTTTCTTTTATATTTTAATCATTACAATATTTTTAATAGTAATGATTAGATTTTTAGTCTATTTATATTAGTACTTTCTAATTGATCTATGTTATAAAATTTATGTTGAAATTATAACCGCCCAATTTCTAGGTTGATTTATACGAAAGTATTACTATTATTGGTAAAATTAAATGCAGTTTGTTTAGTTTTTATTTAATTTTATTGAAAATTATATAAATTGTCAAAACTTGCTATGCATATTGGTTATTGATTATAATTTTGTTCTTTTTAAAGTTATGGAAGTATTTAATTGTAGTTTTAGGTGAGATGAATGACTTTAAACAAGGGAAACAAATTATTTTACCTTTGAGTTCTAATGGAGAGTGACGAGTTGTGAAGAATGAAAAGTTTTAGTTTATAATGACGAGGGTGATGGTCTTTTAATTATAAAGTTTATGTAGTGTACAAAGAAGTTTTTTTAAAATTATGAGTATTTACCCTTTGGTTTAATTATTTATTGTGATAGCTTTTATCTTCTGTTCCATGATTTAACATTTGAACATTATATTATGTTATTTATTTAAAATTTATTATGTTGCAATGTTGATTTCTATATATGTTCAATTATCATATAACTAAAATTTGGTTGGTTATTTTGTTAATTATTAATACCGATTCTAATTTTATTTAATTAATTTAAAATTTAAAAATTAATATTTTTAAAATATCATATTCTGTGCATCGAAGGGGGTGATACTATTAATAATAATACATAACTTTTATTCTAATAACAATACAATGAAAGTAAATAAGTTATTGTAGATTTGATCAATTGACTTATGACATGTTTGGTCACCCTGATAACTCATCTAGGTTCATAGATTTCCATCCGTAGATGAGTTATCACCTCTACCAAACATGGCCATGGTACATGTCATGTGGCATTTAATAAAATCCGATTTCTAATTATTTTTTGGCGATACAATTATCCATTAAAATTAAGGTAGTTACAGTATATTAGAGGAAGAAAATTTTCAGTGCGTATACTGAATGTGGATTATACGGCCTATGTAAGTACTAATATACTGATGTATTAAAGCATATTGATATTGTGTCTAGCATAGAAAATCAATATACTGATATTGAATGATAAATGATAGATATGTTAATATTTTACTTATTTTTGAAAATAAACATAACACAAATATTTTGATTTCTTAATTTGAGAAAGGAGGTTCTTCACAAGTTATCCTTAATTTGACATGTATTTCGTGAAAAAAATAATTTAAAGCAAGAAAATTGTGAATTTTTTTTAAAGGTTTGAATTTTAATAGTATATTTTTTAGGAAAGAGAAAATTATTAGCTTTACTTAACCGTCACCTATATTTTATATCTTCCAATAATACCCTTATAGTGATATTCGTGGTATAAAAATTGATATCCATAGCATTAAATCTTCATCACGCTAGTACATTATAATTCAATTATATGTATTGGTTTTTAAATCTTATTTTAAGAAGGATTCTTTATGGATTATGACACAATTTTTGTGACAAACCGACCTTACTGCAAAAATATTAAGAGGCACTAGGATTTGGAGAAAGTCAACCATCCAAATAACAAAATAACCAAATGTAAAAACGTGTTGCTATAATCGCTCAAGACGATGAATATATATTACTAATATAAGCTCGAGATCTCTGCTACCGCAATTCGGTGGCACTTCGGAAAATTAAATATTGAAAAAATATATATATTTATCTTTAATAGGTGGCACTTCGGGAAAGTTAAATAGTACTGTATTTTATTTTTTACATTTTTTTGTCGGCATTAGCTAGATATCTTGCTGTTTCCCAGGACCATTTTATTTAAGTCACTATTTTTATTAATTTTATATTTTCTTATCTTGTTATAAACAATCTTTCAAAAACTGAAATGGTATGCGAACCGACAAAGTTTTTACTCCCTCCGTTCCGTTCAACACGTTTTTTTTTTTTAGTTTGTCCCAACTAAGATGACATATTTCCTTTTTTTATAATTATCTCTCTCCAATTAATACACTCAACCTTCTCTCACCAATTAAACACTTTAACCAATAACTCCTAAAATCTCGTACCGGCTAAGCAATGTGTCATCTTAGACGGGACGGAGAGAGTAGTTTATATTCTTCGAAGTGGTTGGATCAATCTAATTACAAATCGAGCTGGATTACGTAACAAACAATAAACATACAAGGTTTGTATCCACGCAAAATAAAATCTAAATATACAAACGCAGAATAAAATTATATATAGAGAATATATTTAGGTTACTTTTAGTTTTTTTTCGTGTCATTTTAATAGATGATAATCTAAAATAATCTAACAATAGAATTAAACCTTGATTTATAAAACGATATAAAACCGATTAATAATGATTTCTCGTATTTTTGGTTAATCATTGACCATCAGATCGCCTAATCTTAGGACCACAATTTGACATGTATTTCTATATTAAGATGCATTTTGTTTTGATCATTTTCCTATACATTGGGATGTGATCCATATTTTAAATTGATAACGGACAACTATATCAACAACCTACAATATGAATGTCAACACAAAGACACATGGATGTAAACTAATATCAACAACCTACGTTATGAATGTCAACACGAAGACATTTGTATGTCAACATGAAGACATACATATGTCAACTGCATTTAGGTTGTTGACATACAAATATTTCTGTGCTAACATCTATGATGTAGATTGTTGATATAATTGTCAGTTATAAATTTAAGATAGTTGTCAACCTAACAGGACCAATACAAATACAAGAGTGGGTAGTGATAAAATGCAACTCTAAATGTACAAACTTCAAACTATGAAACTGAACCATTAAAAAATGTTAATAGATGAAAAAATAACATCAAGTAAAAAATGTCAACACAATATCAACCGTGACATTGTGTTGACATCTTTATAATCTTTTGTTGATACTCCATTCGTTCCTTCATAGTTCAGTCATTTTTCCATTTCGGGAAGTTCCTCCATAGTTGAGTCATTTCCATATATAGTAACTTTTTTCTCTTTCTTACTTCACTCTCTCTTACTTTATTATCTCTACTTTATTCACTTTATATTTTATTCTCTCTACCTTTTCCTTTCTCTTACTTTTTTATTTATTTATTTAACACACCCAACATTCATTCTAAAACTCTGTGCCGAAAAGTTTCGCTTCAACTATGAAGAAATGAAGGGAGTATTATTTTGTTATCTGTTGAATTTATAACGATCTAGATAATAGTTTGGAGTTTGTATAATATTTAGACTATGCATTTGATTACATCTTATAAAACTAAGTACTATATATAAGTGATGAGACTCGTATTTCAGTAACTTATTTAATTCACATTTTCTATACTCTCTCCGTCCCACTTTAGGAGTCCCAGTTTACCATTTTTGGGTGTCCCATTTTTGGAGTCCCGGTTGGAATATTCCATAAATGGCAATAGGCCCCACATTCCACTAATCTTTTTTCCAATCATATTTTATTATAAAACTAATACAAAAAAGTAGGACCCACATTCCACTATCTTTTTTCATCAACTTTTCTTTACATTTCTTATAATCCATGCCGAACTCAACCGAGACTCCTAAAGTGGGACGGAGGGAGTATTTCTTAAAATTTGTGCACTAACTAAATAGGACTACTAAAAGAGGGAGTATTTTGATTGTTTTGAAAGAATAAATTAGGTATTCCTATTAAAATTTACACCCATATCCTAACTTATTTATGAAATTCCAATTTGTCCTCACTAACCCTGCGCCGCTTTCCCATCCTCAATCCACAAGCGAATTCAACACTTGTAAAATACAAATTGATTTGACCAGAATGAGGTTGCAGCGACACTGTTATCTATTAGGTTTTCTTCTCGCTTTCAGTTGCCATGTCAAACAATGGAACTATGGAAGGTTCCTTTATTTTGTAATTTACCAGAGAAGTGTAAACAGTCAATTCCTCATTCCTCGTTTACATGGGTTCAATTTTCAATGACGATATGTATCGGAGCAAATGGAGCAAATACGCTAACTGGGTATTTCAACACAAAATCGTCGGGCCATTGCGCTATCTGCGGGCCTTCCATATAGCATAACATACAAACCAAACGTCATACATAATCTGTTAAGTCCTCTCAACAGACAAACCAAACGTCATACATAATCTGTTAAGTCCTCTCAACAGACATACCAAACAGGCCCCAAACGATACAATGTGTCCACATTTATTACTAAATCATTCCGGAATGGACTAATTAGCATTCCGAAATGGACTGCAGAAATATTGAATTTTAATTAAGATAGAACGTGTCCACATTTAGTACTAAATCATCGAAAACATCATTATTCTTATCTATCTAGTAAGAATAAGACATTATCCATTTAAATAATATTAATAAATTCTCGAAAACTATGTCGCCTCATCTAACTCGTGTTTTTATATTTAAAGTACATGTTATCACTTTTTTAATCTGCAACTTTTATTATTTTAATTTTCGTTGTCATGATTCATTTGGCCATTGAGACGTCTACTCGTTAATTTGGTTGATCAAAGAATAAATACGGGGTTACTCATTAATTACTTTCATGATCATGATCTGAGCAGATCTCTTTAAATGATGGAAAATAATTGAATTAATTATCCATAGGTTCGATCCTAAAATCAATTGGTGATAGGATTGGTCCATATGATTAATATACAAGTTTCAGTTTTATATTGACAACGATATAAAATATGTTATTTTTAGTTTTAATTGTCAACACCCTCCCTCAAATCCTTCAAGGTGAAGCATAGGAGTTTACACCCTCCCTCAAATCCTTCAAGGTGAAGCATTGGAGTTATATACTAGTTTCAGTTTTATCTCGACACCGATGTGAGACAGTTATATGTTATTTTTAGTTTTAATTGCCAACACTAAGCCCAAATTTTAAGCCCACTAAGCTCAAATTTTAAGCCCAGATATACTGCTGGGTCAGTTAAATTTGATCCACAGTCGGCGACCCGCTCTGATACCATGATACCAATTGGTGATAGGAGGAGTGGCCCATAAGATTTATATACTAGTTTCAGTTTTATCTCGACACCGATGTGAGATAGTTATATGTTATTTTTTAGTTTTAATTGCCAACAGAATGCTCCTTGAGCTGATCTTATAGTTCTATATGGCATGATATGATTGTCGGAGTAAACATATACTCCCTTTATCCCACTCTAAATAATACAATACAAATTTTCTATTTGAGATGACCAACTCTAAATGACCATTTCTAAATATAGAACCATAATCTCTCTATTTTTTCCTTATTTCTTGCCTTCATCTCATTCAGATTTTATTATAATAATAATATATAAAAGTATACATTTCACTATTTTATATATTTTTTTAATTACATTTAACAAAATCCAAGTCAAGTCAAACGGAGCTAAATAAAGGCAGAATACATGTGACACAATGGTTTAAAAGAGGAGAACTATCAAGCACATCCAAAGGTAAACATAATCCATAGCCATGGCCAACTTCCTCCAAACCTTAATTCCTCTGATATCCTTGCTCCTCGCCGCGGCCAACTCTGAAACAACCTACTACGATTCCACCAACCTAAACCAAGACCTCCCTATTTACCAAGGCGACGCCCACTTCCACAGCCCTTTATACCGCCTCACGAAAACCAACGCTTCCGGCTACCCACAGAAGAACAGTGTCGGCCGAGTCCTGGATCCCGGGATCTTTAAGTTTGAGGGGCTATTCCTCTTCACATGTCTCTTTCAATTTGTTATCACTCCCGTAGACACCACGCCAGCCGACGGCCTCACCTTCTTCATCGCCCCCGCCGGCACCACCATCCCCGACGGCAGCGGCGGCGCCAACTTTGGAGTGTTCAGCCCACAGGGGCCGAATTCCAACATTTTCGCAGTTGAATTCGATACCTTCTTCAACGCTGGAATAGATGCCACGAGTTTCCCTCATGTTGGGATTGATATCGAAAGTCCAATATCAAGTAACTTGACGGTTATCGGGAACGATCTGATCGGTAATGTGGTGAGTGCAAGGATATTTTACGAACAAGTTACTAATTTCTTGAATGTTAGTGTGGCAATGGGAGGAAAGAGGTTTGAGGTGAGCTATGTGGTTGATTTGAGCAGTATTCTTCAGAAAGAGAGTCAAGTGGGCCTCTCTGCCGCTACCGGTGAAGGAGTAGCCATTTTCGACATCAGAACTTGGCTATTTAACTTCATCAAAGGTTCTCCGACGGTCGACAACTATTTGTCGACTGCCTAGTTTATGTAGTGAATAAAGACTTAGTCACTCATGTGTACCGAGTCCAATAATAAAATCACCAATCTCTATATTTCTACTAATAGATGAGATGGAAATTGAACCCATTCCTAGCTTTCGATTTATAACTTACCCCGTTCCATATTAATTGACACTGTTTGACTTGGCCTGCGACCTTATGCTTAGTAAAATATGATTCTTTTAGTAGTACAAGAATAATAAATAATTATAAACAACCTAGTGCTCGATTAATTGAGACCAATTAATTGACACTATTAGATTAGGAGATACTACTCCTTTCGTTCCCATTAATTGACACCAATTTTTCTTTGCGTCCGTCCCTTAATTAATTGATATCCTTGGTTTACACTCCTTTTATCCTCTATTGATTGGCAAGGATTTTAAGAAATGTACTGGAAAATAGGAGAAAAAAAAGTTAATAGAAGATGAATCTTACTTTCGTATATAGTTTTTATAATTATTCTCTTTTCTACTTTATACTCTGTTTATCTAACCTTTAAATATCAATTTTTTTAAATCTATTTTCCAGAGAAAGATACAAATAGAATGTGATGGATGAAGTATAATTAAGTTTATTTATCTAACTAACGAGTTATTTAATGTAATTAATTTATTTTTTCTATATTTATATATATATACTTAGGGTTGTGATAAATTGCTAACTAATTAGCAATTCCAAATTGATACCAATTCTTAGCCATTAAATTAGAAGATCTAGTGGTTGAAATAATGACACATGTATTATATTTAAAATTTTAAATAATTAGTAAATAAATTTAATGGTTAACTGCTCCAAAGAGCATGAACTTTTGCAAAAAGTTTGATATTTCCATCAATTTCAAATGTTGCACCAAAAATCACGAACTTTGCCGGGTTGTGCAAATTTCCCATCTGACCCGACCCGACAGTTTTCCGGTGTAAACTTATCCTACGTGGCAGCTGGAACACTAAACGATGTCGTTTTGTGTTTTGAAATTTTTCTTTTCAAAAAATCAGTGAACTCCCTTAATCTCCACTCTCCTCACTTCACTTCGCCCAAATCCGTCACCTTCCACCTCCACCATCATTTACCGCCGGCCCGTCACCTCCACCATAACCCCGGCGATTCGCCGTCGGAGAAGTACCGAGAGTCTCCCCTCTCTGCTATCTCCCTCGCCCGACGGAGATACCCAACAGAGAAATCCCCAAAATCCCATCGACACCCCGATTCAATCGGAGCTTTCAGGGCTTCGGACGCAGTAGCAGCAGCGCACCACCGCGCACTCCCCCGCCGTCTCCCCCATCTTGCTCCCCCTCCTTCTGATTTTCGTGCCGCCGCGCTAGCTCGTCAACGCCGCCACTGTCGTCAGCAGCGGCTGTCTCTTCGCCATAAAGTAACAAAACGAAGTTCTACTTTGGCCAATAAAATATACTCCCTCCGTCCCACATAATTTGGGGCACTTTGACCCGACACGGGTTTTAAGAAATCTAATGAAAAGTGGGTTGAAAAAGTTGGTGGGATGTGGGTCCTACTTTTAAAGTATTAGTTTTATAATAAAATGTGAGTAGAAATGAGTTAGTGAAGTATGAGGTCTACTACCAAAAATGTTAAAAGTGAAATGAGTAAAATTATGTGGGACGGCCCGAAATAGAATAATGGGTAAAATTATGTGGGACGTATAGTTACAAAACTATTTTTATGGAAAGCATGAACTATAGTTCCCTATTTAAAAATATAGTAACAAAACGAATCCCCCATATTTCTACAAATATAATAAATTAGGGCTAATTTTATCTAATTTTTATTCCATGTCATTATCCACATCACCATCCACGTCAGACATATACACACGTCAGCACACTACTTAGCCAGAAAACCCGACTTGGGAAATCGGAGCACGTTGGCAAAGTTCGTGATTTTTGGTGCAACATTTGATGTTGACGGGAAATACCAAACTTTTGCCAAAATTCATGTTTTTTGGAGCAGTTAACCCTAAACTTAAAGGGTATTAATGTATATTCTTATATATATGTTGGTTAAAACTAAATCATCTCCAAACTTTAAATTTACATAACTCTCTCAATTTAAATTATTTTTCTACAAAAAGTATAGTACAAATTAAAGGTAGTTTTATAAGGATTCTAACGAGATCTCAATCGCATATGTTCTGACGACATTCGATGATCAAATTTGATAATTTTTATTTCAGTTTTCATATATTAACAAATGCATAAAATAAATTCAATATAATGCATGCAAAATATCAATAAAACTGTATTGATATTTTGGTAACTTGTGTTGAAATTTTCATGTTATGTTGATATTTGTAATACACTATGTTGATATAAAAAAAAACTACGAAAATTATGTTATGATAACAGAATGACGACCTTACCCATTTGTTTATATTTTTTCTAATATTTATTGAAATTCATGAGGCTTAATATCATCCTTTCATCTCAAAATCTAAAGGTGTAAATTTAGTTTTAGTTTTAGATTATGATGCTATAAGCAATATAAGAGTACTCTATATAATTAATTCTAAATAAATCACATAAGTAATTTTTTGGACTGCCTACAATTGGGCTGCCGTAAATTAAACCTTAACAGCCTTATGGAAATCAGCTGCTTTTCGAAGGAGATACATGCTCAATCAGATGCGGTCCTAGCCCAGTTAAATTGCAAGGTCCATTTCACAATCAATTATTAGCCCAGTAGATGATAAACGAAGAATAGCCCAGAACATCTCAGGGATTATAGTCACGCTGTCAACATGGATTAATAATAATCCGAAATATTGCATGTAAGTTGAATTGTTTTCTCACAAATCATTTATAGTTTCGACTAACGAAAATATGTTATTTAATCACAGGCTATATATATATATTTCATTTCACTTTTACTATTTTTATTATAAAATCAATATATAAAACATCTACTAATTTTTTCTATCACTTTTGTATAAAGTAAATAATTTCTTAATTTTTTCTCTCACTTTTGTATAAAGTAAATAATTTCTTAAAATTGACTATCTTTTCTATCACTTTTGTATAAAGTAAATAATTTCTTAAAATTGATGGATAGTTGACATGCTGGATTGTCACTCTTATGCACTCTTACTTTGCTCCAATATTGTTTTATGTACTCTTGTCGTCCGCCATTATAAGGAGTCATTTGAGTTCGACACGGTCGTTAAAAAATACTCTCTCCGTCCCAAGATAAGTGACATATATTCCTTTTTGGGGTGTCCCACTATAAGTGACCTATTTAGCAAAAAGTCACCTCTCTTACTTTATTCTCCACCTATTTTATTCTATCTTCTCTCCTGTACTTTTCCCTCTCTCATACTTTACTCTCTCCACTTTAACTTATTTAAATACCAATCCTTAAACCCCGTGCCCAAAAGAAGTAGGTCACTTATCTTGGGACAGAGGGAGTATAAAAAAAGTCGGTGAGAGAAAAGATTGTGGAATGTGAGACATATTTTTATATATTAGTTTCATAATAGAATGTGAATGGAATGAGTTAGTGGAACGTGAAGTGTACCTAGTAGGTGAATCGGGACTCCTAATGACGGACGGATTAAATAAAATGATAAACCGGGACTCCAAAAGACGGACGGAGGGAGTACAATGTAAACTTTTCAAAATTCTGAAAATGAAGGAGGGGGGGGGGGGGGTACCACTAGCGGATCTACGTTAGAACAACATGGTACGAGTTAGGGGTGGCAAAATGGGTAGCGGGTATCGGGTAATTCCCATTTCGACCCGATACCCGGCGGGTATCGGGTACCCCCTACGCGACGATAACGGGAAACAACCCGTTAGTCCCGTTTATACCCGTCTTTGGAAATATGATGCATACGTACTCTGATAATATTTTGATTATTTTCACTTTTTCAAGAGAGATATTAGAAATGACCTCATTTTAAATAGTTCACAATTGAAATTTTTGCATGAAGAATTGAAGATTGAAGAATAAATAAATAAAAAAAAACAAAAAACTTAAATCATAGTGTAGCAAGTCAGCAAGACAACAACAATCCAAAATTCATTCACTTGTATAAAATTGCAATAGTAGATGACTTGCATAGATGATAATTACTAACGAAAACTTAAAGCATAAATGTAAAATTAGTTTTATGAACTCATATTTTTGGTTTGAAGCACTTTATGCACAATTAAAGTTAAAAGCACCGATTTCGGGTCGGGTACGGGTAGCCGCAATGTCGGGTACGGGACCCGACACGGGTATCGGGTAATCCCGTTTCGTTGCGGGGCGGGTATTGGGACTACAAATTTAGTCGAAATCGGGTACGGGTACCCGACATGTCGGGTGCGGGTACCCACGGGTTACCCGTTTCGCCACCCCTAGTACGAGTGTATAGCCTTGCACATCCGCGCAGCGCGGGTTCGAATCCCTTCAGCACCAGTATTTTCTCTTTCAAGTGTATATTTTATCAATGTTTTTATCCTCTACGTTCTGTTGTTTATTATATTTTCTAGTACCAATCTACTCATTTATTTTCTCTTTACAATATCTTCACTATTCATCAATATTGTTATTCTCTTTAGCCTATTTTCTCTGTTCATTATTTTCTTGTATGGTTCTTTCTTTTATTTTATTTTTTCCTATTCGATATAATGCATTTAGTGTATAATTATTTTGCAAATGTATTTAATTTATATTTTGTCTATTTTATTGTAAAGTATTTTAATTTTTTGAAAGTATATAATTATTTTATCTTTTTGTTTCTTTTACATCCATTACTTCTAATATATTTAATTTGTTCTTATAAAACATTGTTTAATTCTCTGTATTTATTTTTATCTTTCTAAGTTTTCTATATACAATGACGTTTATCATAAAAAAATTACGATTAAATTGTGATTAGAAGATCGGAAGAATTTTGGTTATAATTATTTTTTGCACCCCCAGGTTAGAAATCCTTTGGGGGTACCATTAATGAAGAACGTTGTCATTAAAAGAGAATGGTTGTATAGTTATTTGGGTGGACAATCTAAGCTTCTAACCGGTACTGCGTACATGATCAAATAAAGCACATTGATATTGCACATTTTGTTCGGCAATCCTTCATGAAATTAAGTGCTAAACTTGGGGTTATAGCACCATCTTCCCTGGGATTGAGGGAGTGTATATGTTAAAGATGGTGCAAATACCACTCTTCAAATCAAAGCAATGCTAATGCATGAAGACGTTCATGAATGGAAATTAGATGTGAAAAAGGATGAGGGACACTTGTCAAGCATTGGTGATGGTCCTGAGAGTGAGAAGTTTCCAACTCAAAGCATGGACCAGATGAGCTCGTGAATGGAATTTGATGTAGTGTGGTCTGATTCCTGCATTTGTTACTAGATTTGTTAGTTATGCTTATGTGTATCGTAAAGGGTTTATAGACTCTTCATTAGATTAGCATAAATACAGCTAGATGTATTGTAATCGGTATTTAATTAAAATACCACATTTGGCTATATACATCCCTCATCTTTCTTCTATTAATGGTTTTTAAGCTTTTCCTTCAAATATAAGACAAAAATTAAATAACTCCTATATTTATATATATACTTTGAATCAATTTATGGCTAGCAAACCATTAATAGAATTAAGAAAGATGAGCGATGTATATTGCCAAATTTGGTAAGTATATTAAGTACCATTTCCTCAACGAACCACTGCACAGCTACTATAAATAGTTAAACATCATAATCCATTTTCACCACATCAAACATTCTCACAACAAGCTAGCATCAGCCATGGGCCTCTTCCAAAACCTAAAGCCTATGACCGTATCCTTGTTCGTCATTCTGGCAATGACGACCAAGGCCTACTCGCAGAGCGAAGCCACTTCCTTCACGTATGATTTCTACGGCGACAAGACCACAACCCTAACCTACCAAGGCGACGCCTTCTTCCCATCAGACTCGACCTTCCTCCGCCTGACAAAGACCGACGCCGCAGGGGTCCCAGAGAAGAACTCTGTCGGCCGAGCCCTCTACACGGAACCGATACTGTTCCGTGCAGAAGGGGCAGTAGCGTCATTCGAAACCACCATAGACTTTCAGATCACCTCTAGGGAGGGCGACAATAACCCGGCGGACGGGCTCGCGTTCTTCATGGCGCCTGTTGGCTCCACCATCCCCGCGGGCAGCTTCGGGGGCGGCTTGGGCGTGTACAACGTATCGTGATCGGCTCCGAATGTTTTCGCTGTGGAATTCGACGTGTACGTCAACTCTGACTGGGATCCTACCTTTCGCCACATTGGGATCAACATCGGATCGAAGACTTCAAGCAATGTTACAAAGTTTGAGGGTACGATCGGGCAGCGGGTCTGCCCGAATAAACTACGAGGCAGAGACTAAAGTGATTTCTGTTCATGCCACGTCAGCAGAAGGGAAGTTTGAGGTGAGCTTAGTGGTGGCCACGGTTCGAAAACCGCCGGTTCCGGTTCGGAACCGGCGGTTCCGGTTCGTCAAAATCATGAACCGTAACCGGCCCGGATACCGGTTATCCGGTTCCGGTTTAACCGCCGGTTACCGCCGGTTCCGGTTCCGGTTACTAACCGCCGGTTTTTTGCCGGTTCCGGTGGTTCCGGGCCGGTTCCGGTTCGGTTCCGGTTCGATTTTTTTTTTTTTTTTTTTTAAATCTTAGAGTTATAACTTTTATTGCAATTCTATAGTAAAATCCAAAGAGAATCGATAACGATAAATAATTGCAATTTTATTGATTTGAAACTTTGAATGTAAATTTCTACAATACAATATTACAATTACAAGTTACAAAATACAACAATACTACAACTATACACTTGAATTTAAAATTTAAATACAAAATTACAATTTAAAAAAAATATATTAAAAGTAAAGTTGAAACAATTAGAAAAAAAAGAAATAAAAGGAAAAGGACTTGAGCTCAACTTAAATTTAAAATTTAAGTTGAGGTGCCTACGTATCCTTAATGCTCAATTGCATTGAGGAATCAAAGTCCACGTAGTTCTCTTACCTTGCTTACCTTGTTGGTTGGCGGTTGACGACGGTTGGCCTTCATTCTCCACCTTCATCCTCGGTGTCAGTGAAGGTTTCCTCACTCTCTTCACGAGCATCCCAATCTGGTTCTTGCGCTCTCCTTGCAGCTTTTCCCCAATCATCAAGTAACATCACGGCTTCCATATTTCTCGCGGAGAGTTTGCTTCTTCTCACATCCAAGACACATGCTCCAACACTGAAAGCGGACTCGACGGCTACAGTGGAAGCCGGGACTGCAAAGATCTCCTTAGCCATTGACGCAAGTATGGGATAATCTTTCTCGTGTGTTCCCCACCACTCTAGGACGTCGATTTGGGCAGGTGTCGGACCTGCATCACTAAAAGTATGGTGGCGTGCTTCCAAATAAAAATCTAACTCGCTTACCGATCCCATTGAGATGGACCTTGAACTTGAGCTTGTGCCGTAGCCGTATAAGTCGGCTAATTGTGATTGAGCATCGGGGTCATCATAAGCAAAACCAAAACCGCCGTATTGCTGCGGTTGAGGAGCATGTTGTGTACGTGGATGAATTTGGTGGGTACGGTTATACTTTTCTTCATATTCGGCAAAGAGAGTACGCAAACTACTTTCAAATTGAGCTTGAACAAGTGATCTATCAGGAATGGTTAGTTCAAAAACTCTCGAGGTTTCATTATCATCAAAAGGCAAATTTTGAAGTGGACTAAGATCAATAGAACGCAAATTTTGATAATAGAAATCTAAGATCTTAGTTGTGCCAGCTAATTTCCATTTCGGATCCAAGTACTTAGCAATTAAAAACACAGTTGGAATTTCACTAAAATACTTCAACCATTTTTCAATCATATAAAATAAAACACACATTAACTCACGAGATCTAGCATTTTTCATGCATGTTTTAAAACCAAGTGCTATATACATGCAATGCTCTAACACACGAACAGATGTGCAATAGTAAACACCCGATAATTCAACGGTAGCACTTTTGAAAGCTTTGAACAATTGACATAAACTCATGCTTTGGTCCCAACAATTAGGCGTAAGAACTATATCACCATAGGGATTAGTTCTAAAAAAATCGCACAAAGCATCTCTATGCTCCAAAGTAGAATTGAGGCAATCATATGTAGAGTTCCATCTAGTAGACACATCCATTATAAAAGTTGTATACCTGATGTTCCTGTTACGGCAATATTTTTTCCAAGCCTTGCCAAGCTTGAAATGGATCGCTCTAACTGCATTTCTAATAGGATCAACATGCTTTTGCCATAAAGAAAGCGCATCTTGTACACATAAGTTCAAAATATGACATACACATCTTTGATGAAAATACTTACCATCGATAATCGGAGAGCACGCATCAATCAAGTCGCTAATACTTGCAGTATTAGCAGTTGCATTATCAAAAGCAATAGAAAACACCTTATTGC
Organism: Salvia hispanica; assembly: GCF_029641045.1. Classification (NCBI taxonomy): domain Eukaryota; kingdom Viridiplantae; phylum Streptophyta; class Magnoliopsida; order Lamiales; family Lamiaceae; genus Salvia; species Salvia hispanica. The sequence goes on along the minus strand of NC_142692.1, from coordinate 46,386,613 downwards.
ATAATTGATATTCATTCAAAACTTGAATAATTAAAAAAGCAATTGCATTTGCAGTGTGTGGTGTAGGAAAATCTCTAAAAGCAATTAAACGTTTGTTCAAAGACCAACTATTGTCCATAAAGTGAACCGTAATTCCCATGTATGCATGCTTTTGGAAAGCGTCAGTCCATACATCAGAGCAAATATTCACTTTGTGTCCCAAGTTACTCAAATATCGTGATAAATCTTTTTTCATTTCATTATATTGATTTTTGGTAGATCGTTGAATACTAGTTCTAGGTAGTCTTTTTGAGTTCAAATTATAACACTCTTTCATCGAATCTTCGTAATCTTGATTATCATAAACATTAAAAGGAAGATGATGCATGGCAGCAAATTTAGCCATAACGTCAGTAGTATGCTTATGATCATATCTTAAAAGAGCGGAGGACGGCGTACCTGTTTGAGACGAACCGGAGGCAGAGCCATGGGCACTCGCACTTTGGAAGTTGAGTTGGGTTTGGCTAGCACTATGTCCATATAGTTCGGGATGAATTGTCGTCATGTGACGGATGAGAGAGCCATATCCCCCGGACTTCTTGAATTTGTATTTGTTGGTGCAGTAGTTACAATCTGCCATAAAAATTACCGGCACTTCATTAGCGGAAGAAACTATTGGGACCTTTTTGAAATGTTTCACAAATATATCAGATTTATATTTAGTTTTTTCTCCGCGGCCTTCTTGTGAAGGGGGGGGCATTTCCTCATTTTCGTGGTCACCACCGTCACTGTCCTCATTATCATCGTTCAGATTAACATTAACATCATCAATATCGTAATCATCGACCGAGATGTAATTATCAGCATCGGATTCGGCGCCAACCGCGCCATGTCCACCCAATTGGGATAGTGCAATGGCTGCAGCTGCACGACGATCTTCTTCCATCTACAAATAGTATACGTAGTATGTACGAATTAGAATTTAGAAGATGATGAACATAGAAAAATCATGAACTCAAACTTATTAAGTTATGACTTTATGTATAAAAAAAATAATATGCAAAATATTTTATAACTTACTTGTAAGCGAACAGCCTCAGCATGGGAAACCTCCTCCAAAATTTCTCGACAAGTAGGTCGTCGTGATTTTCTCGGACGAGTAGATTGATCTTCTGCAATTCCTTTGCCCCGTCGATCACGGTCACCACCACCACGAGAAGAAGACATATTTTTTTTTATAGTAATGTAGTTGAACAAGTTGTAAGTTGTAACTAATATGAAGTGCAAATTATGAAAATTGATGAACAACTTAAGTAAACAAGTAGAGAGCAAATTGAGAGAATGAGGTAGAGAATAGAGAATTGGAGATTGAGAGAGAAATCCTTGTTAACACAAGAATGGGGTGAGTAGAAGTGATGAAGAAGGGGGTATTTATAGATAAAAATGGGGGGAAAATCTGATATTTAAAAAAAAAAAAAAAAAAATTTGAAATTCAAAATTTGAAACGGTCGGAAACCGCCGGTTTTCGGTCAGAAACCGGTGGTTTTCTGACACAAACCGGCGGTTTCCGATACCTTTTCAGACCCTACGCCTGAACCCTAGACCCTACGCCTGAACCCTACGCCTGAACCGGCGGGAACCGGCGGTTTTGTGTCAGGAACCGCCGGTTTTCTGACACAAACCGCCGGTTTTCTGACACAAACCGCCGGTTTCCGACACAAACCGGCGGTTAACCGTGCTTTTTCAGACCTACCCCCTGCAACCCTACGAACCTATCGGCGAACGGCTACTTTTCCCGGTTAACCGGCGGTTCCGAACCGGCGCTTAACCGCCGGTTCCGGTTGCATATTTCTTGAACCGTAACCGAACCGTAAAAACCGTGTAACCGGATTTCGAACCGGAACCGGCGTCCAGTTCCGGTTCCGGTTCCGAACCGCCGGTTAGAAACCGGCGGTTAACCGGCGGTCCGGTTTGGTTTGGCCATGTCTAGGTGAGCTTCGTCTACGACTTGGGCGCTTTGCTGTCTGAACAGGTTCAAGTTGGGCTTGCCGGCTCTACCGGCCTGTATGTGGCCGTGCACGACGTCGTATCCTGGTATTTCAGCTCCACCCTCGTGCATGATCACATGAACGAGTTTGAGGGCGCCAAAACCATCCACCTCTAATTGTAAGTCCTATTATGTGTAAGCATTATGCATGTTTGTGCTTTATTAATTATATAATAGTAATAAATAAGGAGTCGAGGTCGAACTTATAAGTTCGATGTTCGTTTGTGTGAGTGCGATCAATTATATGGAGTATTCCATTATGTTATGTTATAATTCGTCTGTGGTTGTTTTGTTTTTTTACATGATTCAGAGCCTTATCGCAGTGAATAACGGCGTGTTGTGGTTCGAGTGTTAATTAATGACTCAATTAGAAAGAAGAAAGTCGACGGAAATGGTATTTCCACGAACAAGGTTGTTAATCATGTGGCACGTAAAATAATTCCGAAACATTCTAATTAAGACATGGTTTGAACTTTGAACTTTGTCGATTAAACAAGATATACCAAAATTAATCAAGTCAAGATACAAATAGACCAATTTAATACTACTCTCATAGTTTTTAATTATTACACGTTTCATTTTGCCAATTTTGATTCGTTTAGTCTTATTTAATTTTTACTAGTAAATAAGTTTCATTTTCATTAAATCATTTTATTTACATTTTATTATAAAACTAATACTACATCCGTGATGTGAATCCGGGAAGTGCCAAACCAATAGAACAAACGAAGGCATCCAATGAACCACACCGAAGTTGGGGTCCATTTCAAACATCAATATACCTATCAAGATGGTGTCCAAATGCTCTTATAAGACCATCATTGTCTTCATCGTCAAAAGAGCTTCGCGTGAGTACCTTACACGCCTCAATCGGAGCCCGGATGAGGAAGTTATGGTCGTTTTACGAAAGCCGCTCAGTCCAACAAGCAAAACGCCTGACCACAGAGAAAATGCCCGGGCAAGGCCCCAAAATGCCCGGGCCGGGCGTTTTGTCCGAAAATGTCAATTTTCAAGATTTTAAAGACTATTTTCCCTATTACTTTTGTTTTTAGTATAAATACTCTTTTGTAGGGTTTCATTCTCAGCTTTTGAATATTTGTAAGAGACAATTTCTCCATATTTGAGAGCTCACCTTCTTCATCTTTTGAAGACTTATCAAATTCCTTCGGGTTGCATTCGATCTTTTGCCGGGCTAAGGTTGATTGTAAATGTATTCTTGCTAGTTCTTGTGTTGCTAGTTTGTGGAGCCATTAGGTGTTTGTATGTAAAAGTGCCTTTGGGATTTCTTTCTTGTTCTTCACCTAAATCATAACACTAATCCATCATCTATCCTTTTATCCATTTTTCTTGTTCCATTTCTTGGTTTATCATGTTTATTTGTTGGGTTTATTTACAAGAATAAGTCCGGGGCAAATTCATGAGTCTTCAATCTATAAGATTCACATTATTTGGTATCAAGAGCCATTGGTTCTTGTTCTTGTAAGAAAAGAAAAAAAAAATCCCCAAATGTTGAAATTGTTAGAAAATTGTCAAAAAAAAAGAAGAGATATCTCCAAATCTATCCATGGGCATTAGCTATAAACTTGCATATGTGTTGTTGGGTACGTTTATGTGAATGCTACAAAGTTATAGGCCGAAATTCCATCAATTGTTGGGTCTATTGTTGTTTAGTGAAATTGTGCACACAAATTGTTTTTTGTTTTGTCCCTTTGGCCTTGCACCCCACTTTCACTAATCTTGTGGCTTCTTGGACTAGTTTTCACTTGCCTAGTTGTGTATCTTGTTTGTGCTATTTGTGCAACTCTTGGGATTACATCATCGAGAGCAAGTGAGGGAGAGTATCTAGCCACTAAATCTCTAAGCCTTTCGAGAGACATTGGGTGTGAGTTTGGGGAATTGGGGACATACTTTGTGGGTTGGGAAGTGAGCTCCTCACTAAAATCTCCATTCTTGGGTGTGTGCGTTGTTTGTGTTACTAACAAAAGGGACGTGTCCTTAGTCCTTTTTATCTTCTTTGTAGGTACCCGAAAATGCCACCAAATACGAGGAATTCTAGGTACAATTCGCCTAGAAGGGAGGATGGGGACGACATCGTGTCCACATCCGACGACACCCTCAAAGAGATGTTTTCCTCAACCATGAAGGAGATGCACGAGGTGCGGGGAATCATGAATTCTATTCAAGGGGGCTTTACGGCATACCATGGTAAGAGTGGCTACAAGTCAAGGTACCATGATGATGAACTTGATAGAGGGAGTAGAAGGGAACGAGTACCAAAGTTCTATGGAGAGTCTCACTCTAATAGGATGAAGGATCATGGTCATCTTAAGGTGCATGAGTGGTAATGGGAGAGGAAGTCTCAAGTAAATCAAGGGAGAACTCAAGCCCTCAAAATTGTGGTGGAGACACAAGCCGAAGAAGCATCCCACCAAAGAAGGTGAACCTATCCCATCCTAGCTATCACACGAAGGTTTCATCGTTGTTGTCATCCAACTTCACTCCTTCAAAGAGCTTGTATCAAAATAAGTGTGGCGATGTTAACCACTTTGTTAAAGAACATGTCAAGCATAGAGTGGATTTTGTTGCCGATGATGATGAAGAGTCTTCCACGGCCGTACATGGAGAAAACGCTCGCCCAACTTTCAATGATGGTGTGTCTAGCATGGTGGAAGCCGAGGACGAGTGTGAGCCATTAAAAGCCCTTCAAGTATTGAGCATTGAAACGAAGCCAAATGAGATTGCTAAAGTAAATGAGTACTTGAGGAATGAGCAAGAGAGAGAAGAAAATATAGAGTGTGAGAAAAGGCTAAAAAGTGAGATGCAAAAGCCAAGAGAGAGTGGTGGGGGTGAGTGTGAATCAAAACAACCAAGAGAGAAAAACTACAAGCATGTGAGAAAAAAAAGTTGCTTGTTTTAGATTCTAAGATCAACCTTGGGAGGGCTCTAAATCACCCTATCCTTTTTGCCCTTGGTGAGGAGAATGACCCTTATTTCACTAATTTTTTTAACGTGTCTTTTCTCTTTGATGGATTTTTGAAACATGGATTGGAAGTATTGGAATGTGAACTCTGAATCGTGGATGCACCAAGTAACTTCTTAACGGTGATGAACTCATGGAAACAAGGTCAAGTTGAATCACCTCTTTCCCAAGGTTCAAGTATTCTCACCTTAACTTGTGATAATGATTTAATGAAGCAAGTGAATGTGATTGGTTTTCAAATGCCCATTTGTGTTGATACTGGTATCACTTGTGGTTTGTTTGATATGTGGCATGATAATCTTGATTCATTACTTGCTAAGTTTAGTCCTACAAGTTATAAGGATCCTTTCTTGTGTGTCTCTAGCCCTTCTAAGAATGTAAATTCTTTTATGAAGGCAATGTTAGATATGTGGATTGGTAGAGTGGGTGAATTTTGGACCAAGAGGTACAAAGTGTATTATGCATGTGTGTCTTGGCCTGATAGGTTCTATTATTGCAAGACAATCAAACCTTTTAATGGAGTTGGTATGTTTTATGGCTATTTTGTCAAAGATCTTACAACAAATGGTTTTGTTTTGAGGTGCCTTGTGAATTAATTGTTAGGCTTTTGTGCCTCCATATCTTGTGCTTATATTTTGGACTCGTTAGAGTATGATCAAGGAAAATGTCTTGATGGGATGCACATTTGTGTTAGGAGAAAACTTGGTAACCATACCATTGCTTATGAAATTGAGTATACATGTGTAGTATGGTTAGGTTGTAAATCCTATGCTTCTTACTTGATGCAAGCTTCATTCTTTGATTATAGCCTCCTAATCCCTAGTGGCTGAATTTTTCCAATATTGTTATTACTTTATGATCATGATGACGGTATGATTGATGAGGTCATATATGCATTAGATATACTCCACATGGAGATTTGCAATCTTGGCTGTATAGCTCTCTACACCCTTGGTAAGCCTAGTCCATCTTCTAGAACTATGATACTTGATTTGGACTTACTTGGTTTTGTAGGTATGCTTGATCCGGATTTGAGGACAAATCCTTCAAAAGAAGGAGGGAATGATGTGAATCCGGGTGTCCGAAAGACGAATCTAAGAACCGGATTTGAGGAAAAATCCTTTCAAAAAGAAGGAGAGGATGATGTGAATCCGGGAAGTGCCAAACCAATAGAACAAACGAAGGCATCCAATGAACCACACCGAAGCTGAGATCCATTTCAAACATCAATATACCTATGAAGATGGTGTCCAAATGCTCTTATAAGACCATCATTGTCGTCATCGTCAAAAGAGCTTCGCGTGAGTACCTTACACGCCTCAATCGGAGCCCGGATGAGGAAGTTATGGTCGTTTTACGAAAGTCGCGCAGTCCAACAAGCAAAACGCCCGACCACAGAGAAAATGCCCGGGCAAGGCCCCAAAACGCCCGGGCCGGGCGTTTTGTCCGAAAATGTCAATTTTCAAGATTTTAAAGACTATTTTCCCTATTACTTTTGTTTTTAGTATAAATACTCTTTTGTAGGGTTTCATTCTCAGCTTTTGAATATTTGTAAGAGACAATTTCTCCATATTTGAGAGCTCACCTTCTTCATCTTTTGAAGACTTATCAAATTCCTTCGGGTTGCATTCGATCTTTTGCCGGGCTAAGGTTGATTGTAAATATATTCTTGCTAGTTCTTGTGTTGCTAGTTTGTGGAGCCATTAGGTGTTTGTATGTGAAAGTGCCTTTGGGATTTCTTTCTTGTTCTTCACCTAAATCATAACACTAATCCATCATCTATCCTTTTATCCATTTTTCTTGTTCCATTTCTTGGTTTATCTTGTTTATTTATTGGGTTTATTTACAAGAACAAGTCCGGGACAAATTCATGAGTCTTCAATCTAGAGGATTCACATTAATCCGTCTCACTCAATTAATCTCATTATCCTATTTATGACGAAAAACCGAAATAAATGGAGATGAAAAATTATAAAGCGGAAGTATACTAAACTTCATGTGGGATAATTTTGTGTTGATTTGCCTTTGCATCGGTTGTAACTTATGGACAATCATAGACGTTCTCTTCAATATGTTATAGAGATAATACATAAATATGAAATCGTTCGATTTCTGATATTTGAAGACCATAACTTATCTTTATAGAAAATATATGATGTATTTATATAATAAATACATAACTAATTTTTGGTATTTACACTTAAGACCATAATAACTTAACAAATGGATCATTTAAATTAGCCTAATAATTCTTATAATCTCTCATTTAGTGTCCTTTGCATAATCAAACGTAACGTAGGATCTATTTGCCTGATTATGAGGTCAGTTAATTCACATGTTAAACATATAATTGAAGGTTAGAACACAAATAATTCATGCTTAAAAAATATAAATCCTAAAACATGAATTCTACTGCTTAGGGTTACCGAATTAATTCTCCAAAGAATCACCGATTGTTTGCTCCTTCTCCACGTGACGATCTTAATTCAAAACTCGAGCATGGATACTTTTAACTAAATCTCATACTGTACTTTAATTCTACGTTATTATAATTAATGAATTATTTAATGTATTTAGAAATTTATCTATAAAATATTACTTCCATACGAGTATAAAATATTTTGGGCAGCCCACATAAATTAAAACTTGTCAGCCTGTTGGAAAAGAAATCAGGTGCCACCCAGCTGCAATTTTAAGTTGATGAAAGGGCCTAGCCCACTTAAAATACAAGGTCCAGATTATTCTTACACACAATAAGTTACCCCAAAAATTGCGCCTATCATTCTTCAACCTTCCACATCTCCGGGATTCTCCTCACGCCGGGAAACACAAGATCCCCGGTAACTGGTCGTCCTTGGAATTCTAGAAGGAATACAACTCAGTTGAATTAATATTTAATCCCTTCTTGATAATTCCGTTGATCATTTCAAATTAGAATATCTAATAGTATTATCTTTTAGTTTCTCAATTGTAGTTTTAGTTAAATGGTCTCAATTGTCTTTTTAGGAATGTACACAAAAAATAACCTCATTTCAAAAAGTGGAAAGTTTATATATCATACTTTACCTACTTTTTCTCATTTCTCTCGTACTTAATCTACTTTTCACCCCAACTCTCTTATTTTACTTACTTTTGCTACCCATTTCTCCTACTTTACCAATTTCACATTAAAACATGTGTCGTCCACAAATGAGACTATTTTTTATGGACAAAGGGAATATTATTTATTAAAATGTTATTTTGTCATGAGGTTCACATTTTATTTCTGTTGATTCTCTATTATATGCAAATGAAATTCGTTTTCTCACTAATTCTAAGATCACATGATGTTAAAAAAAAAATACGAGAGGACTTAAATAGTATACGTATCTTTAAGAAATTTCATTACCATCTCGAACATAGTCCACAGAGACGTTCATGATCATAGAAACGAACACCGAACTTATTAGTACGACGTCGAGTCCTTATTTATGTCACACAAATAAGTATTATACATAAACGATACACGAAAACACACAATTACAATTCGCTGTGTCACGCCATTAACGGACAAGGGTGGAGCTGAAATACCACGAAACTACGTCGTGGACAGCGACGTGCAGCCCGCTCGAGGCAGCGAGCCCGACTTGGCCTTGCTCGGGCAGCAAAGCGCCCAAGTCGGACACCAAGCTGACCTCGAAATTGCCCGCTGCTGCGGTGGCGTAGACGGTGATCACTCTAGTCGCCGCCTCGTAGTTTATCCGGGCAGACACACGCTGCCCGTTGGTGCCCTCAAACGACGTCACATTGCTAGAAGTCCTCGAGCCGAGGTTGATCCCAATGTGGCGGAAGTTCGGGTCCCACTCCGAGTTCACGTACACGTCGAATTCCACGGCGAACACGTTGGGAGCCAGCCCCGAAGCGTTGTACACGCCGAAGTTGCTCCCGCCGCCGCCAGACGGGATGGTGGACCCCACAGGGGCTATGAAGAACACGAGCCCGTCGGCCGGGTTGTTGTCGCCCGACCTAGAGGTGATCTGGAAGTTTATGGTGGTCTCAAATGACGCTACTGCCCCTTGTGCGCGGAACAGTATTGGCTTCGTGTAGAGGGCTCGGCCGATAGTGCTGGTTTGTGGGACCCCCGAGGCGTCGGTCTTTGTCAGGCGGAGGAAGGTTGAGTCTGGTGGGAAGAAGGCGTCGCCTTGGTAGGTTAGGGATGTGGGTTGGGAGCCGTAGAAGTCGTACGTGAAGGAAGTTGAATCGCTCTGAGAGTAGGCCTTGTTCGTCATTGCTAGAATGACGAACAAGGCTATGGCTGCTGAAGAAAGGAGAGGCTTTAGGGTGTGAAAGAGGGGCATGGCTTATGATTTAATGAGATGTTGTAAGATTATTTTGTGTTTGATGTGGTGAATGGCTTATGGTATTTATAGTAGTAGTTCAAGGGACGCACCTCCACAAAAATATTCCAATATTCTTTTGATTTCAATTCAACTTTAACAATTTTAGTTTTTTATTTGTGGAGATTTTTTGTTCCACTATTGGTTATCGCTTTTTTCAATTTCTCCCCTCTCATCCATTAAGTTATATACTCCTTCTGTACAACAACATTACGTACACATCTTTGATGTCATGGAAATTTAGCACCACTCTTGCTCCATTCTCATTTTAAAATTTGGTCGATCGCATATCATTTAGGTTAAATCCATATTTGTATTTATTGTATGATATACTGTATTTTGTTTAGCTGTTCATTTATCGTACCTAATATATAAGTATAATTTCTTACAATTTTATAATTGTGTAGATTTTCTATCTATTTGTTTCTAAAGTTCTTCACAGTTATTATATGTACTATAATCAGGGGCGGACCCCCCAGCCATATGAAATATGACTATATATATTATTTACATATTGAAACTACTGAAGTTTCATGTAGCGGAGTTGGTTTGCATATGCAGCTACCAGCTGGATGTCGGCAGTTTGATTCCGTATGGCGGCCCTTCAGTTTCATTTTTTAGCATATGTGGTGTTCGTTTGGTCATTAATTAATACTCTATCCGTCCCAGATAATTTAGGACATTCTGATCCGGCACGGATTTTAAGAAATCTAATGGAAAGTGAGTTGAAAAAATTGGTGGAATGTGGATCCTACTTTTAAAGTATTAGTTTTATAATAAAATGTGAGTAGGAATGAGTTAATGAAATATGAGGTCCACTACCAAAAATAGTAAAAGTGAAATGGGACAAATTATGTGGGACAGTCCGAAATGGAATACTGGATCAAATTATCTGGGACGGAGGGAGTATATTTAATTTTCACATTAATCATATGTGTTCTTATTAAGACTCTCATAGCTACTTTTATTTGTTAATTAATATTCTAATTTCTCACGAGAGTCTTTCTCACATGAGTAGAATCATTTGCCTAGTTATTAAGGCTATAAATTTTTCACATAGTTACAACGTTTGTTTTGCAATTTATTTAGTTATGTACTCCCTCCGTCCACAAACAATAGATCTATTGTTGGTTGGCACGGGTTTTAATATACAATTGGTAAAGTAAGAGAGATGAGAAAAAAAAGTAGGTAAAGTAAGAGAGATAGGAGAAAAAGCAAGTAAAATATGAGAGAGGGAAGAAAAAGTGGGAAAAGTATGAGAGATAAACTTTTCATTTTTAGAAAGTGATATATTTTTTGTGGACGTCCCAAAATGGCAAAAGTGATCTATTTTTTGTAGACGGAGGGAGTATATATTTTGGATTTATCAGACAATCACGATAATGGATTTTATTAAAGATAAATTAATTTATTTATCCAATGCTCATAATTAATTCATTTATATATATTTTAGGATTTTTACCCTAGCAACTGAGTAAATTTTATTTTATTTCTCATTCATGTCAATTTTGTTATTGTAAGATCATAAATTATGTTTCATAAATATAATCTTTTTCACATTAATTCATTTGTGCAGTTGTACTATCATGGTATGTATGTTTAATTTATGATTAATTCATTTTTTGCATATATGGTGTTCGTTTGGTGATTAATTAATATATTTAATTTCTCACACTAATCATTTGTATTCTTATTAAGACTCTCATAGCTACTTTTATTTGGTAATTAATATTTTAATTTCTCACAGGAGTCTTTCTCACATGAGTTGAATCATTTGCCTAGTTATTAATCCTATAAATTTTTCACATAGTTACAACATTTGTTTTGCAATTTATTTAGTTATGTATATATTTTGAATTTCTCAGACAATCACGATAATGGATTTTATTAAAGATAAGTTAATTTATTTATCCAATGATCATAATTAATTCATTTATATATTTTTTTGGGGTTTTTACCCTAGCAACTGAGTAAATTTTATTTTATTTCTCATTTATGTAAATTTTATTATTGTAAGATCATAAATTATGCTTCATAAATATAATCTTTTTCACATTAATTCATTTGTGCGGTTGTACTGTCATGGTATGTATCTTTAATTTATGATTAATTCATTTTTCGCATAATTAATTCATTTATATATATTTTTTTGGGTTTTTACCCTAGGAATTGAGTAAATTTTATTTTATTTCTCATTTATGTAAATTTTGTTATTGTAAGATCATAAATTATGCTTCATAAATATAATATTTTTTACATTAATTCATTTGTGCGGTTGTACTGTAATGGTATGTATCTTTAATTTATGATTAATTCATTTTTTTTGCATATATGGTGTTCGTTTGGTGATTAATTAATATATTTAATTTCTCACACTAATCATTTGTATTCTTATTAAGACTCTCGTAGCTACTTTTATTTGGTAATTAATATTCTAATTTCTCACGGGAGTCTTTCTCACATGAGTAGAATCATTTGCCTAGTTATTAATGCTATAAAGTTTTCACATAGTTACAACATTTGTTTTTCAATTTATTTAGTTATGTATATATTTTGAATTTCTCAGAAAATCACGATAATGGATTTTATTAAAAATAAATTAATTTATTTATCCAATGATCATAATTAATTCATTTATATATTTTTTTTTGGGTTTTTACCCTAGCAACTGAGTAAATTTTATTTTATTTCTCATTTATGTAAACTTTGTTATTGTAAGATCATAAAATGCTTCATAAATATAATCTTTTTCACATTAATTCATTTGTGTGGTTGTACTGTCATGGTATGTATCTTTAATTTATGATTAATTCATTTTTTGCATAATTAATTCATTTATGTATATATTTTTGGGTTTTTACCCTAGGAATTGAGTAAATTTAATTTTATTTCTCATTTATGTAAATTTTGTTATTGTAAGATCATAAATTATGCTTCATAAATATAATCTTTTTCACATTAATTCATTTGTGCGGTTGTACTGTCATGGTATGTATCTTTAATTTATGATTAATTCATTTTTTGCATATATGGTGTTCGTTTGGTGATTAATTAATATATTTAATATATCTATAAAGTTTTCACATTGTTACAACATTTGTTTTGCAATATATTTAGTTATGTATATATTTTGAATTTCTCAGACAATCACGATAATGGATTTTATTAAAGATAAATTAATTAATTTATCCAATGCTCATAATTAATTTTTTATATATATTTATTTGGGTTTTTACCCTATCAATTGAGTAAATTTTATTTTATTTCTCATTTATGTAAATTTTGTTATTGTTAAGATCATAAATTATGCTTCATAAATATAATTTTTTTCACATTAATTCTTTTTTGCGGTTGTACTGTCATGGTATGTACCTTTAATTTATATTGTTCATTCTTAAATTATACATATCTCATTATTCACGTATTATTCATGTCATGGTTGTTAAGGGTGTCGTTGACACTAAAAATATGCAACAATTATTAACAGTATTTGGACCCCCCAGTATTAAAATCCTGCAGACCTGCATCTGCCATTGACTGTAATGTTTGTGTTCTTTATGCATATATAAGCCTTGTTTGAATATAGTATTACTATTATCACGGGCATCGAATGTGCGATCATGCTAGTATTTCTGAATTTATTTAGATTTACTACAAATAAGGACTCCTTGTTATCTATATGTTACGACAAGTTAGATAATGACTAATGATTGAAAAATGGTCTCACATTTTTATTGTAATGATATGCATGTACGTAGTTCAATGGCGGAAATGTGACCTATTGTTGATTTTTCTAAGAAATTCTATAGTGCAACAGAAATTATTTTAAATTCAGTACGTCATTCTTCAATGATGCCAAATAACTTGTGAGGGTATTTTCGTATTGGAGTAACAATAATACCTAAAAGGTAAATAGTAGAATCCGGGCTCGTACCTAACAAACGAGAAGAAGTATAGACTGCTCTTTTATAAAATGCGTCAACTTGGCATTATTTTTTAATAAATTCCATGCACAAATAAAATGTGGTATGTCTTGATAGTTCTTGGGACCCCATTATTAATTGATGGTCCTCACGTAAATATAAAAAACAAAAACAAAAACATTAACGTGTCACTTTGATGTTCAATGTGCTCATGTAGTTTTGCAAAGGAACAATAGAGATTTCTATAGAGGGTAATAAAATCTTGAAAATTAAGTTTTTTTTTCAGATCGCACATTCGAGATAAGTTTTTTTTTGGTCATTTAATTTGTACATATAATATTTAATAATGTATGGTATTCTACTCTCTATATATAGATTTTATTTATATAGTATCAAAATAAAAGCATGAAAATTAAGTTATGGAGATTATATAATTTGCATGTATGTATTGGGACATGATCGTGGAAGCATTCATTCTTATATATAATAGTCGACCAATTAATTGTTTATTTGACATTTCAAAGAATCCACGATTAAAGTCTTATTTATTTCTTTATTTTTCAAATTAGATGAGTGAATCACACAATAAACTAGATCACTATTGTCACATTTCATTATAAAATCAAGATACATAATGAAATTTATATTTCATTCATTTTTTCACCGATATTCTTTCACATTCCATAAAATTCATATCGTGTTAAAGTGGGATTTTAAATCATAGATAGAAGGAATATATAATTAGGGAGAATACAAAAGATAAATAAGGAATTCATACTCATTTTGCATTTAGGCCTTCATTATTTTACATCTCTGCAACGTAAGTGGCATAAATCTTTTCAATTTTTCGATCAGAGTTTATTTAATTGATCCCAAAAAGATGATATGAATGTCGACATCAATTAGTATTAATCAGAAATATTGCAGGGAGGCTGAATTATTTTCTTTCCCTCTATTATATTTTGAAATATATATTAAAAAAAATCTTCACAAAATGTAGATTTTTATTTTTCAATTGAATTCCTTGCTGATGAGCATGATATATTACCAACTAGGGGTGATCAATTGCTAACTCATCATTTAATTGCTAACTACAACTAATTTAAAGCCATAGGATTTTAGAAAACGCGTGGTCTACAATTTGCCACGTGTAATTTTTATTTTTATTAATAAAATAAAAAAAAAAAGATAAAAAAACTCCAAATTAGAGTTTTGGATGAAAATGTCAACATAGTATTTCGAAAATATCAACACAATGCTTTGAGAATGTCAACACAATGCTTTAAGAATGTTTACCCATTGCTTATATTGACATTCTAGATGTATTATATTGACATATTTTATATAGTATGTTGACATTTCTGCTGCACGAAAAAATTAAAAATTTTCAATTTTTTTTTCAAATTTTAACGTCGGAACATATGCATGTACGATATCGTTGGAATCCTTATAAAATTATCTTTAATTTGATATATGTTATATGAATTTAAAGTTTTGGGATTTCTTTTAAAAGTTAGTTATAACTAAACATGTAATTAATTGACATTAATACCCCTTTTGATATTTTTTGGAATTAATTCTATGGCCTTATTGACGTTTTTCATTGATCGTATTGATATTTAGAGATTAATGATCTAAGCCCTTAATTTAAATATCTAATAACTATTATTTAGTTGTAATTAGCAATTAAGTTATGAGTTAGCAATATAATACTCCCCTTACCAACTATATACCACATGTCTAACTATCAAATACATTAAGGCAATTAGAGGTGCGACATCAATTACTTAATTTTGATAACTGAAAAATTAAGGTCAGGATCAGAAGATCGATAGCCCTTGATGGAAAAACAATTTCGATATATAGTTGAGAACCAAATTAATATTGTGAAAATAGTTTGGGGTTTAAAGAGACATTTGCCAATATTCATGAAACTTATAGTTTGGGGTTTAACGAGACATTTATCAATATTTATGAAACTTGGGATAGTTAGGGACGGAATCAGGAATTTTTTAAAATTCTCCTCATAGGTACCATCACTAATTCAAAATCCGATATACATATTGAAACTATACTATTCAATGTGTCATTATGTAATATCAGAACATATTACACTATTATATTTTATTGAAGAATATAATGTAGTATGTTAGAATATAGAACACCTTAATTATTCATAAAATAAAAAAACTACTGTATTAAGGAATTAAAAAGGCTACTGAAATTTGAGACTGAGTTGGGCCCGACAACCGAATATCATAAGTAATTAATATTCCAACAACGTAAAACTATCACTTGGGATAAGCCCAATAGGCCTTCTTCCCCTACAAAAGAATACTATAGCAGTGTCACTGTCAAAGACGCATGAATCAATTCCTCTCAGTTCCCCAACAATAAAATTTATTGCAGGTATAAAATAGAAATCCATATAAGAGTTAGTAATTTTTTTAGACAACAAAAGTTTGCTATAATTTTACACTTGAACTATTGGCAATGATTCTCTTGACGTACACTTGTACCCCTCAAGCCTCAACCGGTATAAGTATTTCTAGATCAACATCGACTAAATACTCCAATTCTCAAGAAGAGAATGATCTTCTCAGAAGCCAGCCGGAAGTCATATTTCCTATATTATGCAACACAAAATGACGAACACAAGATGGAAAACTGATGAGTGTTGAGGAAATGTAGATTAATTATCACACATAACAATTAAAATACCACATAATACATTCTATTTATGTTAATTTTATAAACTACTTACAATTCCTTCTTTATTCCATATATGTTTCTTTTTTAAATTAAAGGATATTGAATAACTTAGAATCAAATTATTTCAAAATTCTAATCAGTCGAATTGAACTAATCAAATTTATTTCTACCCAAGTTGATTAAGCCTTGAAGGATGCATGGTATTAATAAAATATTTTCAATCATATAGTATAAAATTCCTTAAATGATGCCTATACAATTCATTTGACGTGGAAAGGTGCGAATACGAAAATTCACATTAAGTATTTTTGGCCGTAAATGTTAAACTTATTAAATGTGTTGGCCACAAATAAGAATCAAATCCAGTGAGTAGTTATAGTGAGAACTTTTTAAAAATGAGAATTTTGAGAACCGTAAATCGTATTTAGTTCTCACATATATTAATATCAACGGACATTACCAAAATATACAGTTTCTGATATTTAGTCCGAAATTGATATTCAAGATTCACCGAACTGATATTGAGTCAAAAATTGATATATTTTGTGATTTCAATTGGTATCTAACGCATTTGCGAAACAATATAGTTTTGCAGTTTTGCATTCTGCCTTTAAGATAATTTCTGTCGTGATCCATCTTCTCTATTTTTAAAAAGAAATTATGTCAAATTAATACATAAACAATTGTAAATAGTTTATAAAATTAATATAAATAGAAAATATTATGTGGCATTATAATTGTTATAGAGAATAAAATAATTATTCAAATTGAATTAAACTAAAAGTAATATAAAATATAAAGTTTATTATCTATTTTGAAATAAATTAAATTCAGAAATCAATTTGATACATACGTCATATATTGATAATTATTTGTAAAATCAATCCGTAAGGACTAACCAAGAATATCACCGTAGTTTTTGGAGTGACACTCACTACTCTACTCTAAAGAAAACGTGAAAATAACAAATTAAGAAAGTCAAACTAACAAAAAAATTGGCTAGATTTGGATGAGACCTACATTAATAGTAATATTTAATAAAATGAGATGGTGTGAACAATCTTTTATTTCGATATTAAGAAAGAGGAATGCAGAAGCATCTTCTCATTTTACCGGTCATTATGGCCACGTATCACATTATACCACGTTCTTGTCTTGAAATTTGCGATCTTCTCTGTTATCTCAACAATTTGTGCTTGTTGGCATGGGTTGTAAATCCGAGTAGAATTATAGCCATAATAGAGGAAGACTCACCAAAATTTATAGAAGCAACACAATAAGAACATATAAAGCACATTGATAGAAGAATAAGCCCATAAAATACAAAAAGCAAGAAAAAATGAGATTGTGTCTGTGGGCATTACCATGCCAGGGTCCTTCCGCAAAATTAATTAAGGATTTGCATTATTAGATAACTGTGTTAAAAATATGAGAAAACTTATGTCACATATAGTCGATAGACAAAAATTGTACTCCCTCAGTCCCAAGATAAGTGACCTACTTCTTTTGGACACGGGATTTAAGAAATAGTATTTAAATAAATTAAAGTGGAGAGAGTAAAGTATGAGAGAGGGAAAAGTAGAGGAGAGAAGAGAGAATAAAGTAGGTGGAGAATAAAGTAAGAAAGACTTTTTGCTAAAAATGGAAATAAGTCACTTATAGTGGGACATCCCAAAAAGGAATACAAGTCACTTATCACTACAAAAAAAGCGCTCGTTTGTGAGCACCAGAGTGCTAGCAAAACTATATAAAAGTGCTCGCAAATATAAGTTTTGCTAGCAGATTGTGAGCAAAAACTCTGCTCGCTATAGCGCTTGTAGCAAATTTGTGAGTAGTTTTTGCGAGCAGAAGTTCATTTGCGACCACCTTTTTGCTCGCTAATGGTGGATGTCGATTAAACTATGTATGTGCTCGCAATATTCCTAGCACCTCCATTTTGCTCGCAATTCTTCTAGCACCTCCATTTTGCTCGCAATATTCCTAGCACCTCCATTTTGCTCGCAATTCTTCTAGCACCTCCATTTTGCTCGCAAATTTTCTAGCACCTCTTGTGCTCATTATCGACAGCTCTTTCTGCTAGCACAAAATTGTGATTTGTTCTCGCATTATCGACAGCTCTTTCTGCTAGCACCTCTTGTGCTCATTATTTTTCTAATTTATTATCTGGATAACCATAAAGAACAAAATTGAAATTGACAATTTATAAAGAACAAAATTCAAAACTTACATTAAATCCAACAATAGTTCTAAAACAAAACAATAGTTCAAAACTTACACTTTCAGTTTTTACTAATTCGGTTAACCTTTTTAGTAAGATCCAACAATAGTTCTAACATCCTCTCATTTTCTTTCTCAAATTCAGCGCGTAACTCCATTTTTTGACGCGCTAAAGCAGCATCACGCTCTGCACTTTGACTATCCAGCTCCGCTTTCAACGCTGCATTTTGCATCTCCAGCTCCGCATATCGCTGCTCCTGCTCCGCGCGCATCTCAATTGTGATTTGTTCTCGCATTGCTTGTAACTCTTCCGTGCTAACGCCTGAGCCCCCAGTGGACGAACTGCTAGCATCAGCGAAATAAATGCTTGTGGCCTGTCCAGCTCCGGGAATTTGTTTTCTCTTCATATTCTTCACAAAAAGGTCAAGGTAAATGCGATCAAAATCTGGATCTACTTCCCCAGCAGCCCGCAACTCATCGGCTCTTGCCTTAACTTGCTCCTATGAACATGTATAATAAGACTTCAAACCAATGCAGTAACTAAAAGATAACAATAAGCAAGTAAGCATCAGTTAAGCATCAGAACTAAAAGAAGAAAACAGTAAGCATCAATGCCCCTTGTTTGCATAACTAAAAGATACAGATATTAATCAATCAAGATATGGTCTACTCCAACCAATGCATGCACATGCTATATACGGTCTATTACAACCTGCATATGACCCTAAAACTCGTAGAAAGCAATGCATTGCTGCCAAATTCAATCTGAAATGGTGCTAAAGGATTTTATCTGCTACTCTCATAAATCAAAAGAGCCAAGAAAACAATTTAATACATGAAATGAGAAGATGGTGAGGTTTCCAAACTACAACACCTCTTATTTCAAGAGTAATCAAGAATCAGATTTATATAGCACACTCACATATATGCTCATCACCTGTTCACTCCTTCATAACAAACCTTTTATTTCAACAGTAATGATATCAGCAAATGGTAAACCCCCTTCAACACTGCCTTGGTTTTTCATGAAATGCTCACATAGAATCAATCATGGAAGCATAGCATAGATGCAAGGCAGTACCCATTTTTCTTCATTTAAAATCCCAAAGATGCAAGACCAAAAAATGCTTGATATCTTATTTAATTTCATATTTTGGGGGTGATCATCAAAGGATCAAGTGATTATCATAGTCACTACTACCATCATATTCATATTTACTTCCAGCAGTTGTCACTAAAATATTAATTATATATAAATAAATTTGTAAGCAAATTAATTTGAGATTACCATTTTTTCTATGGCGCGCTGCGAACACAACTCCCCCGGTGAATCTTTGCCTCTTCGCGTGTGAACCCTTATATAAAATTCTACAAACTTAGGCATCTTCCCATTATTCTCTTTAATCTGCAAAGAATATTCAAAATGATTAATGATAATTAAAAAATGAACAAGTTAAACTACAAAATGTAATGTCTACCATCTTTTCCACTGTAACGTCAAATGAAACAGATCCGTTACAATGTGTGCCGGGGGCTTTCTCATATCCTTGTTTACGATTCTTCGAGCATCTCTCGGAAACCTTGATAGACGCAGCCGTATTCCATGCTTTAGTGTAGTCTTCCCACAATGCATCCGTGAAGTAAGCAGGCTTTCTTTTCCTATTTTTCAGTCTGTAGATATGATTGCCATACTTACGCTTGCATCTTGTGTGAAAAGCACTTTTGGCAAGGTCTTGATTATAGTTCTCAATATTGGCATGGGCCTGCCAAATCATATAAAAGAAAAGAAAAAAAAAAGTTATATAACAAAATATTAAATAAAATATATAAAAATTCTATAGACTTCCCAGCAAATGTTAATAAAGAAAAGAATTCAGTTAGATCAAGAAATTCTAAGCTACAATTAGAATATCAAGTAAAACATTGACCATTCTTTACTCTAATGGATTATAGTTTATACAATTACCTTAAATTCTTGCCAATAGGATTCAATGCATGAATCATCAAGTTTTGCTTGTGAGAATGCAGTTGGGTGCACTATATTTTGGAAAGCATCTTTCAATATGTTCGCCACAGCTCTGGAAGGGTACAATCTGCATATCAATATATAGTTATAAACTTTAAAATTTATAAAAAAATGTATAAAATTATCTATCCACTTACAATCCATCATTCCTGAGATGAATGAATATACGGCCTTCTTGATCATGTGTAGGATGGTCCTTCACTGTACCATTTCCGCTCACTGTATCATTTTCCTCCAATTCTTCCTCTTCGACATGAATTTCTTCCTCATGAGCATTTTCTTCATCATCATCGAGAAGAGCCAACCTGCGTCCTCGTCTTGTAAATCCTCCTCGCATTTTTCTATCCAACCTACTACTGACGATAAGAGTAATAGTAAGTATTATCCAATCTGCGAGCCTATTGCTGCCATGTCAAGCCTAAAAATACAATTTCCTCAGATTTCTATTCAGAGTATCATTCTATAGAATATTGTAAGGAGGCAATACTATAAGACCCACATGTGACCAAACATAGAAAGATTTAAGTGCATAAGCTATATGTTAATGCATACAATTTTAAACAATATTCTATGAACTTATCAGTAACATCATGCTAGATTAATATAAACCAAGCTATACTCACCAATAAGATGAAGCTTCAGTTAGGCCTTTCAGTCTAGGGCCAGTAGCAGCAGATCAACATAAACTACAAAAGAATAGCCAGATTAATAGAATGCCAGACAGTTTAGTTCAACATTCATTTCACACAGCCACTAAATGAGGTTAATTAATTAGGTACTGACATAAAAACGCCCCATTTGAATTTACTAACACATACACATAGATAAACAGAGAAACATTTCATATAAAGTACCAGATGTACCCTATAAACAGAGAAAATTTCATATCTTATTCTGAATGGATGTAATTGTCTACTTTTGAAAATAAAGCACATAAAGTAGGGTAACAAAACAGGCAAGTAGAGCAGCCAATGTAGGATTATCTTTTTTTATTATTACAAGATCATATCCACTTTGTGAGGAGTAAATTAAAAAGGAAACAGCAATATATAAGACATAATAACCATAATCAGCTTGATTAAATGACTCATCAAGATCATAGCTAGAAAACTAAGAAGATGGGTGCAAAACATCAAGCTAGAGCATCAAACACTGTACGTTTCAGGTAGACATCTATACAGTCCAAATGACCATTAGTTGATATAATATCCTTTGCATATCTCAAACTCGAACGCAACCTAAAACGAAATCTTCTATAGCTGCTGTTTCAACAACTTGAGGGTCCATTTCAATTACTTCAGTTTCAACCAAACAAAAAACTACAAGAGGCATATAGAAACTACCCATCCTTCTCAATATGCAATGGTCCAATTTCATCAGCCAGCCCATAGGCAATTGATGAACACCCAGGCCCTGAATAGCACACAACTCAAAACAGTAACACATGAATTTAAAATGGATGTAAGATCATATAATCAAGTCAAAAAGATGAAGCACAATAAAAGCATATCATAGAGATCAGATCCACTTCCATTCTCCTCTAATTCTAAACAGCATCATCACTATATTTAAACATGTAGCAAGTAAGAAAAAATTAAAACTTGAAAACAAAAGTCAAAATTAACATACAACCACATTTAGAAGATGAAAAGCATAATTACTGAGTTGAGTCTAATACAGATAATTATTCAAAATCTCGTTTATTTTGCATGTACAAGAAATCAAAATTTTCATTTCCCAAAGCCTTGTGGTAATAATAGCAAGATCTTGTAAAATTCTTAACAAACAAACGAAAGCAGAGATGTAAAATTAAAATTAGTATATATGAGTTGTTACCTGAGTTATGTTAAACGCTGATCTGAGATTGAGATGTTAAACGAAAGGCAGCAATGAATTCTCCCTGCCTGAACAGCCCCCCTCTTGTGCAAAACAGTAGTAAGTACAACAATAACTGATCTGCACAGAACTGCAAATATCAAACTCATTTCTCTTGAAGCATTTCCTTAGCAACTAAAAATTCACAAGCCTGGAATCAATCATCTAGTTTCAGCAAAACCACTAATAAGTTCCCAAAACTAATTTTTTGCAAATTGAAAAGGAATTTCAGTGCGCCATCAATACAACAGCTCTGTAAAACTTTCATCCATGATTTGATTCATATTCCAGAAATTAGGAAATTTTACAACATATTGATCACAGTGCAGTTTTCATCACTCTATTCAATTGTTGGTTTTCAGAAACAAAATTCACCTCCAAAACTACAGGATGTCTCCAGGAGAGGTTGAAGGCGGCGCAACTACGGCTGATGGGTTTCAAGCTAAAATAGGTAGCCTAACTAAAAATATCACACAGAACTATGAATGTTTGATTAAGATCTGCAAAATCAAATTCAGCAACTATTATGTATTGGTGAGGATCAGTGAATCGATGAGAGGATCAATAACCTCTTTCAAATTAAACAGTTGCAAATAGAAAATAAGCAAGCAAATGCCGACCAACACTTTTCCGGAAATTGTAACAATCAAAACAGAAAATTGTGGAGAATTCCGTAAGCAAGCCGTGAAAAGGAAGAGAGGAATCACCTATTGCAGATGATCGAGCATGCAAACGAAGTCAGAGAGAGAGAAAAACTGCATCGTCGTCGAGCATAGAGGAATCGCCTATTGCAGACGATCAAGCAGGGAAACGAGGTCAGTGAAATCTGCTCCGTGACGGTGAGAATCTCTCGAAGACCAGAAACTGTTGCAAATTCATATCACGGTGAGAATCTATCGAAGACCAGAAACTGTTGCAAATTCATATCACGGTGAGAATCTATCGAAGACCAGAAAACTATCGGTATCGTTTTTCATATCACGGTAGAATCGGTGAGAATTAGGGGGAGGAGATGAGAATTGGGGAAGGAGAATCTGTGAGAATTGGGGGAGGAGAGGTGAGAATTATATCGAGAGATTTATGAGAATACCACTTCAAGGAATTTAAGTCTTTTTCATTTCCAAGACTTCAGAATTGCATTTTCAATATGTTGGACTTCACGATTGCTTTCTCCCAATACACAATTAAGTCTATATTTTACATTTTATAATTTTATTAATATTAATTAATTATAGTTATCATTTTTAAAATAAAATATTTCAAAAATGATAACAACAATTAATATTTTTAGATTTTACGAAATTTCAATAATTAGACGAAACAATAAAAATAAGATAGTACTTACATTTTGAGATAGCATCAATGTCCAAGAACTAGTCGTAGTCATCTTCATCTTCATCGCCATCTTCCTCTTCTTCTTCTTCTTCTTCTTCTTCTTCTTCTTCTTCTTCTTCTTCTTCTTCTTCATCCTCATCCTCATCCTCATCCTCATCTTCATCCTCATCTATAATCTCTCTAAAAATTGGAATCATTGCGCCGCTAGGGTCACGATGTGGTGGGTTTATGAATTGTACATCATCAGATATTTCGTGAACTTCCAGTTCATCTTCTTGGAAAGCTATATCTTCTTCTACCTCTTTCATGGCGATGTAACTAGAATCGAATTTCTTTGCTCGAACCTTGAACACTGCTCGCCAGTTCGCCCTGTCTTTTTTCTTGCTCGGAAAAGGTACAAAATAAACTTGAGATGCTTGTTTAGCTAAGACGAAGGGATCATATTTTGGGTACTCCTTCTGAATATTTACTTCTGTAATTTTGTACCTCGGATGAACAATTGTACCACCACGTGGAGGTGGACCCGGATTATACCATAAACAGTTGAACAAGACAACTTTCTTAATTGGTCTTGCACGATATTTGACCTCCACAACTTCTTTCAAAATGCCATAAAAGTCATCCTCGTCATAGTTGTAATTCGACCCTCTGACGCAAACCCCACTGTTGAATGTGGATTTACTCTTTCCATAAGAGTCTGTGTGGAATTTATATCCATTGACAATACAAGCATTATAACTCGTGACCCCGGTCAATGGTCCTTGTGACAAATAGTATAAATGACTATCGTGAGGTAGGTTATTTTGACTCTGTATATCAACCACTTAGTGAATAAGTTACATATTTCCGACAGTTAAAAATGTACAAAATAAAAATATATAGAAAACTTACATATGCATTAAACCATGACGCATATTGACTTTCTAATTGTTGCTCTATCTCTGACGGTGTTATTCTTGGAAAGCATTCGCGCAATTGCTCGACGAACATGCTGTTTTATGAAAAAAGTAATTAAATAAGTAGCATCTATTTAGTTCAATAAACGAATTTAAGGAAATCAAACTTACTGCTCATATTCCTTTGCTTCTTGAGTATTCAACAATATGTAAGTGTGTGCCGCTCTGTACTCGACTTCTGACAAGAATCGTGCACGTCCCTTCCCAACACATCTGGTATCAAATGTGAAAATTTGAAGCATATCTGTGGAGTGAGTAGATCCCCCTCCGTCGTCATTACGAGGAACATCTCTACCTCGACAACGGACATGTGACTCAAAGTAATGAGTGCAAAAGTGAGATGATTCCTCAGTCAAATACGCATTACATATTGATGCTTCCACAGCAGCCTTGTTCTTTACATTTAACTTCAACTTGCGCATGTACCGTTCAAATGGATACATCCATCGAAATTGTACCGGTCCTGCGATCAATGCCTCATATGCTAAGTGGACTGGAAGATGCTCCATGGAGTCAAAGAAAGACGGAGGAAATATCATCTCAAGCTTGCACAAGGTAACCACAATCGACTCACTGTACTTTGTCATATCAGCCTCTCGTATCACTGTAGCAGTAAGATCTCTAAAGAAATTGCTCAACTCTGTCAGAGGCTCCCATACATCGTGTGGAAGTAACTCACGAAGTCCAATTGGTAGCAATCGTTGCATAAACACATGACAGTCGTGGCTTTTCATACCGTACAACTTATGTTTCTTCATATCAATGCATCTTGACAAGTTAGAAACATAACCATCTGGGAATTTCAAAATGTTGAGCCACTTGAGCAATAATTTCATACTTTCTTTATCAAGTGTGAAATTAGCCTTGTGATATTTCCCATCACACGGCCAAAGTTCAGGCCGTATACCAAGTTCTTCCAAATCTCTTCTTGCATTAGCATTATCTTTTGTCTTGCCTTCCACATTCATGATGGTATTAAAGATATTGTCAAAAACATTTTTTTCTATGTGCATGACATCCAGATTGTGACGAATCACATTTGTCTTCCAATACGGAAGATCCCAAAATATGCTTCGTTTATTCCATCCAAAAATCTTGCTCAACTCGGAGTTTGCTGTTTCTGCACCTTCATCAAACACTCTCTTGTACTCAAATTGTTCCAAGTTATCAAGTATCTGTTCTCCGTTTAAGATCGAAGGAGGACCGGAATGTTCGGTTCTGTTCTTTATGAAATTCTTTTTATCTCTGCGGAACCGGTGATTTCTATTGAGAAACCTCCTGTGACAATCAAACCAAGTAGTTTTCCGTCCATGCTTCAAGGAAAAAGCTTGTGAGTCCTCCATACAATACGGACATGCACGGTGCCCAGATGTACTCCATCCTGATAACATTGAATATGCGGGGAAGTCGCTGATAGTCCACATCAGTGCTGCACGCAACTGGAAGTTTTGTTTTCTAGATATATCGTATGCTGGAATTCCTTCAGCCCATAAATCGTTGAGCTCTGCAATCAAGGGTTGTAGAAATACATCAATTTTCTGTTTTGGACTCTTCGGACCTGGCACGATCACAGTGAGAAACATGTATGGATCTTTCATGCACATCCACGGCGGCAAATTGTATGGAGTTAAAATTACCGGCCATAATGAGTATTGTGAACCACTTTGGCCGAATGGCTGAAATCCATCTGTGCTAAGTGCCAACCTGACATTTCTTGATTCAGAAGCAAATAAGGGATGTGACTTGTCGAAAGTTTTCCAGGCTATAGAATCAGCTGGATGGCGCATCTCTCCTGGAGTCTGGGCGTGCTCTGCGTGCCATCGCATGGATTGAGCTGTAACTTCAGACGCATATAATCGTCTTAATCTTGGGCCCAGAGGAAAATAATACATCTTCTTGAATGGACTCCTACCATTATCCTTGAATCTAGCCTGACCACAAACTTTGCATTCGGTCCTATTCTCGTCTTCTCTCCAATAGATCATGCATCCTTTCTTGCAACAATGTATCTTCAGATGGGGCATATCTAAAGTCTGCATTTGTTTCTTGCACTTGTAGAAACTGTTAGGCATACGATTTGGCTTTGGCAAACGCTCCTCCATAAACTGACACAATTCGTCAACAGCTCGCTGAGACATTCGATGTTCAGATTTCATAGTCATTATTCGAGCATTTGTTGACAGCTCAGAATAATCACACCCATCCCACAAATCAGACTTAGACGCTTCTAACAAATTATAGAACTGCTGCGACTCATTGAATGGGGGCTCTGGCATGTATGTAGGCAGAACATACTGCCAATGCTCGTGAGCACCTGATTGTCCCCACGCATCATGCACCATGTGCTGGTACGGATTCAATGGTGGATCACAATGCATGGATTCTATTTGTCTTGAGCTGGACGACGCTTCAACATCATAGTGAAATCTCCAATCATAATAATTTTTAGTAAACCCCCTTCTCACAAGATGTTCCTTCACCGTGTCCGTATAAAGAAAATTTTTATTATCACATCGTGCACATGGACACCTAATTTTCGAACCATCCATTCTAGAGGGATGTTGCACAGCAAAATTTATAAACTTATCCAAACCATCAATAAAATCAAGATTCAATTCTCCGGTGGAAAATTTTCTCTCATACATCCACTCTCTTCCCGGAATTTGATTCATTTTACTATCTATCATACACAAACAATATAAATCAAATAAAGTACAATAATATTTTTGAATTATTTAGCCCACAAATTAAAATATTCATCAAATAAAAGTTTTACCTTTTAATAATTGGAAAATGCCAAGCTGGGCCGACGGGTAGCGGAAACACCTCCAAATCGCAAAAATCTTAGGCAAGAAACAATATAAATCAAATCAAGTGTAATAATACTTTGAGTTATTTAGCCCACAAATAAGAATAACTAACAAATCAAATATCATAATATAGATCAAATCGAGTATAATAATATTGTGAATTATTTAGTCCACAAATTTAAAAGAATATCTAACAAATCAAGTATATAATAATTTAGCCCACAAATTTAGAAGAATAGCTAACAAATCATGTATAATAATTTAGCCCACAACTTTAGAAGAATGTCTTACAAATTATGTATAATAATTTAGCCCACAACTTTAAAGAATATCTAACAAATCAAGTATAATAATTTAGCCCACAACTTTAGAAGAATAACTAGCAAATCAAAGTTTTACCTTTTAATAATTGGAAAATGCCAAGTTGGGCCGACGGGTAGCGGAAACACCTCCAAATCGCATAAATCTTAGTCAAGAAACAATATAAATCAAATCAAGTGTAATAATACTTTGAGTTATTTAGCCCACAAATAAGAATAACTAACAAATCAAATATCATAATATAGATCAAATCGAGTACACCAATATTTTGAATTATTAAGCCCACAAATTTAGAAAAACATCTAACAAATCAAGTATAATAATATTGTGAATTATTTAGCCCACAAATTTAAAAGAATATCTAACAAATCAAGTATATAATAATTTAGCCCACAAATTTAAAAGAATAGCTAACAAATCATGTATAATAATTTAGCCCACAACTTTAGAAGAAATATCTTACAAATCATGTATAATAATTTAGCCCACAACTTTTAAGAATATCTAACAAATCAAGTATAATAATTTAGCCCACAACTTTAGAAGAATAACTAGCAAATCAAAGTTTTACCTTTCAATAATTGAAAAATATCAAAATTTGATGAGCTTGCTTCCCCACATTTTTCTACCCCCAATTTTCAATAATGTGAAAATATCAAAATTTAATAAGCTTGCTTCCCCATATCTCTACTCCCAACTTTTATGTAAGTAGATCTGGCAAAATTTTTGCAATGAGTGGAAGCTGATGGCAGAAGGGATGGAAGGGATGGAATCTACGGTGTGGAGAAAGGTAACAAATGAGAAAAGAAGAAAGTAGATTTGGATAAGAACTAAAGTTTGCGAGCACCTATTTTTGCTCACTAATTTGCTAGCAGCTATTATTGCTCACTAATTTGCGAGCACATGTATATTTTGTGACAGATGCGAGCACCCTTTGCTCGCAAACTTTCGAGCACTATAGGTGTGCTCGCAAAATCCCTCATTTTATTCCAGCCGGCAAAAAATGGGTGTAAATGGATGTTGTTTTCGTGTATGCTCGCTATTATGCTCGCAAGTTTGCGAGCAAAAGTCGGTGCTCGTAATAAAGTGGTCACAAGTTTGCGAGCAAAAGTCAGTGCTCGCAATAAAGTGGTCACAAACAGCCGCTTTTTTTGTAGTGTATCTTGGGACGGAGGGAGTACTTCTTCTGTCTCAAAGTAGATGTCACACTTTCTTTTATAGCTTGTCGCATAAAAGATTTCGTTTTTAGAAAAAAAGTTCTCTTTCACATCATTAATATATAAAACTATACTTTTTCCTAACCACTTAACACTCAAAATCTCCTAAAATCTTATGTCATCAGTCATTACCCAAATATAAATCTATTATGAGATAGAAAGAGTACTAATATAATCTTTTTTAAGAGTTTAAGATGGGGCGTGCACTTTGAAGGAAATTTGAAAATTTGGAAAGTTGAAGAACAAAATGGTATAAATAAAATATATTGATGGTGAGCATTTGCCGCAGATCATACTTCTCAAGTGGCTCTACCCATGATCCATACAGTGTGTATTACTTCCTTTATTTCATAATAGTGGAGAGTGGAGACTTTTTTTTGGGGCACACAATTTAAATAAATTTGTGTTAAGTGAGCTACGTGAAGTAAGAATAAATTAAGTATTAGGAAATAAAAAAGATAGACAATGAAGAGAGAATAAAGTAAGGAAGAATAAAGTAAGGAAGAATAGAGTAAGTAAGAATACATGTGTTGATTTTTTATTAAAAATGGAAATGACTATACTACTATAAATACACCAAAATGGCAAAATGACTCCATTAAAAAGAATATAGCATAATGAATGTGAAATTTGTACGAAAATAATACCAATACAAAATAAACTAATTGTAAGTTGAGTCAAGGAAAACTTCATTACAAATTTTGTTTCGATAGGTTTTATGTCAAAAGCCTACCCAAACTTACGAAATCAACAGAATCCTTAAATCGAACCAAACACAATCGAGTAACTATATAATACACCCACTAGGTTATACAGATCTCGAGGTTCATCACCTCAAACTTGATCTACAAAATAAGTAACTATCTATTTTTATCATTGTTGACTTTCATCCATGACCAAAACCATCTATAAATAGGATCCACCACACACCACAATACACCACCACACTCAAAGCAAAACCCTAATCAAAAGCAATGGCTACTTCCCTCCAAACCCTAATTTCTCTTCTTTCCGCCACAGCCCTAATTTTCCTCACCATGGCAACCGCGAAGCGTCCGCCCCCCAAAGGGACGGTCTCCTTCTCGTACGACTTCCACGGCGTGCAACCAACTGACCTAACCTTCCAAGGCGACGCCCATTTCCCATCCCAAGACTCTTACCTCCGCCTAACAAACACCAACGAAAACGGCAACGCACTAGAACTCCGCGTCGGCCGAGTCTTGTACACCAATCCAATTACATTTTTGGGGAAACGGGGGAAAGCCAGCTTCGAATCCACCGTGAAATTCATCATCACGCCCAACACCAATTACGAGTACCCACCGGCTGACGGCCTCGTCTTCTTCATCACGGCCCCCAACTCCACCCCCAACGAGCCCGGTGGCAGCTTCGGAGTCTTTGACCAATCCGGCAAAAACCCCTTGGTTTTCGCAGTGGAATTCGACATCTTCATCAATGAAGATTTCGATCCAAACTATCGCCACGTTGGGATCGACATCCAGTCTCAGGTATCCAGCAACACTACCGCGGTCGACGACGCGATCGTCGGTCAGGCGGTGACTGCCACCATCAACTACAATGCAGCCACCAATTTGATAAGCGTTTGTGGCAGCGCCGGTGGGAAGGCCTTTGAGGTGAGCTATGTGTATGATTTGAGCTCGTTTCTTCCTGAGCAGGTTCAGGTCGGGATCTCCGGCGCCACCGGAGGATTATCCGCCATTCATGATCTCATCTCTTGGTCTTTCACTTCCACCATGGGGCACAAGAAGCACAATTGAGATCTTTTATTATTTTAGTTTGTGTTACAAATAAGGTTAAGTGATGGAGTGTGCTCTAAATAAGTCAGGAATGATATAAAATGTGATGTTTCTTTTCTTAAAATTTTACTTGTTTCGTAATGTATTTGTAAAATGCTGATGTCATTAAGAAAATATACATGACATCCTGTGTTACCAATAATAGTATGTTTTCTGTTTTTGTATTTTCATACACACCATGGGCATATATCAAATAATACATCAGGCTCTGGAATAATAATTTATCAATGCCGAAAAAGTCATAATATGGACTTCATTGTTGAAAATGTTGTTTAGGAATTGCTCATTACTTGCTTTCTAAAATAATTTATTTTGTGTGTAGATTTGTTTGGTTTAAATAAATCAGTTTTACTAAAACAGATAGCACCATGAAGAAATTCATTTGATGAGATTAGTTACATCTTGTTGAAATCGAGTCCTTTTCAATCGGACTACTATCTCAATATCTGAATTTATCCATTAAAATTTTTACTATTTGCATATCTGTCTATTAGAAATGAACCACTTACCCTCTTAAATGTCTTTTTAAGACTATAAGAGGAAGAATTATCTACACGTATATAAATATAGAAATGAAAATATTTTAATACGCCCCTGCACGTGTGGACCGGAATGACACATCGGATTTTCATCACATGGGTTTAAACACGTCCCGCATAATAGCACAAGACAACAGATAAAGAGATAAAACTTATCAAAGACTTGGGTCTAATACCATAATAGAAATGAGTCACTTACCCACTGACTTCCATCACATGAGTAGGCAAGAAAAAAGATAAAGAGATAAAACCTATTATAGACTTGAGTCTACTCTGATACCATAATAGAAATGGGTCATTTACTCCATTAAAAGATCTCATAAGAGAGAATGGTTATCCACACTTATATAGACTAGATGATATCTTCATCAAATCGACGTGAGACAAAATTTAAACGATTTGTACACTGTCAAAGCCAATTTTGATCTCAGTTTTCATCATTTTGTACAATACAATTATTTGTTGTTTTACGCATAAACCTACAAACTGTTAAACATTACATAAGAGCAAGAAATACTACTAGAAATAGTTTGTGTTCTTAATTTTATGTTTTGCATATATATTTGAATAATTATTAATACCACTCTCATCGCATTTAATGTCACCTGAGATTAAATTGTCTAATTATTTTTCTAAATACTTAAATGTCTCGAATACTTGCTTGTCTTTAATATGATTTTTTAGTTTTTTTAATTTAATTTTAATAATATAATAATGTTACTCTCTCCGTTTCTTCATAGTTGAGTCATTTTTCCATTTCAGGAGGTTTCTTCATAGTTGAGTCATTTTCATATATGGTAAAAAAAAAATTCTTTTTTACTTTACTCTCTCTTATTTTTTTATCTATTTATTTAACACACACAACATTCATTTATAAAACTCTGTGTCGAAAAGTTCCGCCTCAACTATGAAGAAACGGAAGGAGTATTATTTTAGAATTTTCAGCGATAACATCACAGCAGTATTGATTGACATCAGATTATTAGGGTTGACTTCGATACTTCGAAATTTATTATTCTAAAAGCGGTTTATGCATGTGGTTTTTATCATATTAAAAAACATCAAAACCTGAAATAAATGTGTTCAGATTGGTAAATAGGTTTCCGTGTCACTAATTTAATTTAGGGTTAGCTGTAATTAAGCGAGTGCGTAGTATATGGCAAGTTGACCTGGACAAGTTGCTAATATTCATATTGATATATGTTTAATTAATGAATAAAAAATGGAAAAAAGTAAGTCCATTCTCATTTCTAATTTAATTACGATTTGGGAATCATAGAAATAATTCGATATTATGATAATTTTTATAGCGGTATTTTGGCATCTCAAACTAGTTATGCTCCACAATAGATTTAATAAATGAATCTATTACAATGGAATGAGTTTAGGCTTAATACTGATATGTAGTAACAACGAATATCACCCAAAAATATTATGTTAGGCGCCGACGACGAGTGTGTAAAGTGATACTCACTACTCTGAAGTTTGATCTAAAGAATTCGGGGAAAGAATAAATTAAGAAAGTCAAACTAACACAAAAACTATAGCTAGATTAATTGGATGGAGGCCTCATTAATTGTAGTACTTAATATAATGAGATAGTGAAAATATCTTTTATTTCGACTTTAAGAAAGAGCAATGCAAAAGCATCTCCCCATTTTGATTCTATTCCATCGTCTATATTTTTTACAGTTCATTATCGATGTATGCCACATTTGAATCCAGAAAAATGGAGCGAAATGATACGATGAAAATTAAATACTCCCTCCGTCCAAGAGAAATAGAGCTATTCTGTTTTTATCCCTTGTTTTGGAAAAATGATAATAAATAGTTAAAGTGGAGAGAAAGAAAAGTAAGAGAGAGAATAATATAGACAATAGACTTCTCTATATTATTCTCTCTCTTACTTTTCTTTCTATCCACTTTAACTATTTATTACTCCTATCATTTTTCCAAAACGAGGAATAAAAATGGAATAGTCCTGTTTTTCGTGGACGGAGGAAGTATAATACTTCAAATATCACTAGAATTTGTTGGTCATGACAAATGATTTGGACGATTATTCCTACCTTGAAAATGCTTCAAATTTTTTTTATTTGGATCCGTAGTGAAGGTGGACCTTTCATTGAATATCACCAAATTGTCGTTTGTTAAGGACCTTCTCCTTAACTGCGATCTGCAGCGTGTTTGCGGTGATCGAAAAGAGTTCCGGCGCCCTTCGCCGGGTCGGCATAATAGTTTCGAGTTGTGCGCGGGTTCCTCCCATCGAGCAACGCGATAACTAGGCGGCTGATAGAATACTCCATCGTCCAATTAGGATCGGCGGAGGGAATCCAAATTAGGATTGGAAAACATACGTTATCTTTGGGGAGAAATAATAATTCTTATTCATTGATTGAATGAATGAATACAATATCTCCTATTTATAAGACTAGAATACTAAGAAATAAATATCTAAACAAATATAGAAAAGATACGATAAATCAAAATATAACTAAATAATTGGGATTTCTAAAGATATGATATGGGATCGTATCAACTCCCCCACGGTTAAAATCCACCTTGTCCTCAAGGTGGAAACCACGAAGCAACGAAGAGTTGAAAGAAGAATCTTTGGCGAATAATCTCTTCCCGGATCAAACACACACCGAGCAGCTGAGCGTTTCCCTTCATCATCTCCATTAAATTTTCGAGCATTAGTGAAGACAACATGTTTGACAAACACGTGTAGCTCGATGCGAAAGTTTTCTGCGGCGGAAAACAAGCACTTGATAACTTCTTCTAGTGGCAGCTATTTCTCGCTCTCATGTAAATCCGAATTTTCCATCTGCATAGCAAGAAATCCATACTTTCGTTTGCTAAAACTGACAAATATACCAGGATCGAATGCGCGCAAAATGATCACTTTGATCATCCCAAATATATCATTGTCTTCCTCATCTTTACTCCCCACTAAACCCTTCGGTCCCATCTCATTTTCTTTCCATTTATCTTCAACAATGTTCTTCTCTCCCACAACATCATTAGAACAAGGCACAACTTTCTATATCAAACCATACTCATCAACATTTTGCAGATTCGTATGCCGCTCCTTTGACCTTGAGCTCGTGACAGCAGCTTGCGGAAGACGATCAAAAGCCAACAATGGAGCGTTCTCCGGCAGCGATTGCAAGGGCCGAGAAGGTCCTGAAGTGGAGTAGGGCAGCAGCTCCAAGGGCGGTGGAGGACTCGGCTGCTGTGGCTGGCAATCTGATCTGGGCAGCGTTGGCGGCGGTTGGTAGTCTTGGTGGGGCTGCTTTGCGACAATGGTGGCTGGTTGGGGCAGATTCGAATATCGGACAGCAGCTGCAACGGGCGGCGACGCTACTAAATTGCAGTGACTCATCATGCTCGAGCGTTGTAGTGATTGGAGATCCGACCTGCAACTGGTATACTCGATGGTGCGGTGTGGCGGTGGAACCGATGAGACATTTGGGGGTAAACCCGACATCACAAAAGAAACCAGGATCGGCGGAGGGAATCCAAATTAGGATTGGAAAACACACGTTATCTTTGGGGAGAAATAATCATTCTTATTCATTGATTGAATGAATGAATACAATATCTCCTATTTATAAGACTAGGATACTAAGAAACAAATATCTAAACAAATATAGAAAAGATACGGTAAATTAAAATATAACTAAATAATTGAGATTTCTAAAGATATGATATGGGATCGTATCATCGTTCAAATAGTCATTTCTCATCTTATTTCGTTGTTTCTTCTTGACAACTTTCATAGCAGAAAACACTTTTTCAACAGATGCAATCACGACAGGTATAAGACTAATATCAATTGAATCAAGGGATAGAAAATTTGATCTTTCTTTGTTTCAACAATAATAAAGACTCCAAATCTTCAACGCCTATCATGCATGCATCTCTTCTCACAACGTCGACAAAAATTTGAAGTTGTTGAGATAACATCTACGAAAGTCCTAAATTTCACCAGCTTCATGAGGCAGTGTTGAGCGTTCCTGAAGGGAGAGATCTCAGATATGGATGCACCACTTGATGTTCCAGCAGAGAGGCCAGGGACTCTAGTTAGCTCAGCTTGGGTTGGGTTTATTTTAAATATAATTGCAGATTAATTGCTTAATTTCTCTCGGGCCTATTAGATTGCTTGGTTAATTGGTCTTGGCACAAAGGAGAGGATTAATTTGATTTTGCTTTAGTTAATTAGGTTGGGTTGGCCTCATTTTAAACTTAATTAAAGATGAATTGCTCGGTTTGGGCTAATTTTTGTTTTCCCTTATAGTTGAAAATTTATTCAATTTTTTTTGAAAATTTCCAGTTAAAACATAATTCCAACAAACCATTATGGTCTCTTGATACTAAATAATGCGAAGTGATTAGTGATCCAATCTCCTGCTTTTAAAACTATTCTTAACTACTACTCAACTATATAAGTACTATTTGCATTAAGTAGTACATAAATTTTGGAAAAAAAAATCAAAAAATTTTATTAAAAAAAATTATTAAAAAGTTAAGGTGGTAGAAGCTAAACTCCTATACGGCTTTATACCTTGATCACAAACTGTGTGCCCGCAAAGTGCTTTTAAGTTTACTTACAGGCTTTGGAAAAACTAGAGTGAGTATATACCGTGACTTCACATGTCTTAAACTTAATAAAGTTACATTAGTTGCAATATTTTCGTTTCATTCATATGTCATGCATCTCAAATTATACATTCAAATAACTTTTTCTATTTTCATACTTCTTTTGTAAGAAACCAAGAACTTGAGCATAACTCAACATATTACTATAAATACACCACCAACAAATCAACGATATCATTATATTAATCACATTATTCAAAACAAAACCCTAATCAAAACCCATGGCTACTTCCTTCCAAACCCTAATTTCTCTCCTTGCCACCATAGCTTTGTTCCTCACGGCAGCGGAAGCACAGCGACCGCGTCCGCCACCAAGAAGGACCTCCTTTACCGTCACCTTCAACGGCTCGAGGCCATTGGACCTCACCTTCCAAGGCGACGCCTACTTCCCTCCGGGAGCCACCCGCCTCCGCCTCACGAAAACCGACGTTTTCGGCAACGCAGAGCTCAACACCGCCGGCCGAGTCTTGTACTCCAACCCCATCAGATTCTTGGGAGGGAGGCGGCGGCGGGCGAGAGCCAGCTTCGAATCCACCGTGAGATTCGTCATCACGCCGAACCGAGGCGACACCAATCCGCCGGCCGACGGCCTCGTCTTCTTCCTCGCCCCCGTCAACTCCACCCCCGACGCAAGCGGCGGGAGCTTCGGAGTCTTCGATTTAACCGGAAAAAAGGCGTCCGTTTTTGCAGTGGAGTTCGACATCTTCAGCAACGAATGGGACCCGAGTTTTCGTCATGTAGGGATCGACATTCAGTCTCAGGTTTCCAGCAACGTGACGGCGGTCGACGACGCGATTTTGGGGCAGGAGGTGAGTGCCCGCATCGACTACAATGCGGCCACAAATTTGATTAGGGTTAACGGCAGCGTCGGTGCGAGGGGGTTTGAGGTGAGTTATGTGTACGATTTGAGCACTATTCTACCTGAACAAGTTCAGGCCGGATTATCTGCTGCCACCGGAGGTTTGGCCGCCGTTCACGACGTCGTCGCGTGGTCTTTCAGTTCCACCATGCGGAGAAGAAGGCCTAATAGCGGCGAGTTTGAGAATTGAGAGTTTGAGTTTGGAAATAATGCTATAAAAATGTACAATCAAGTATGTATCCGGTATTGTAATTAATATCGAAATAATGCAATAAATACTAATTACATTATGTTTAGTTTTTATTTTATACAACTACGTACTACTACCTACTACCTCCGTCCCTGAAAGTTTGACACAGTTTACCATTTCGGTCCATCCCTGAAAGTTTGACACACTTTACTTTTTACCATTATAGGTAGTGGACCTCATATTCCACTAACTCATTCATACTCACATTTTATTATAAAACTAATTCTTTAATAGTAGGATCTATATCCCACTAACTTTTTCAACACACTTTTTACATTTCTTAAAACCCGTGTCGGGTCAAACCGTGTCAAACTTTCAGGGACGGAGGTAGTATTAAGGAGTATTAAACTTGAGGAAATTATAATCAAACTACCTTATGATCCAAAGTTGATATCACACTATTCTTTTTTATTTGTCCAAAATATATCATATTTTTATCTTTGGAATAAATAAATCATAATTAATACATCGAATTATGTATTCTCTATATTCATATTATTTAAATTTACTATTTTGACAATGATGTCTACTTCAAATACAAAGGTGAACTTCTTTTTGCGTATCTTTTACTATCCGTAAATGATAGTAGTAGTATTTTGGTTATTGATCCAAAAATTAAAGAAACAATTTCTAAAGATTTATGCCTAATCAAAATGGATCTTTAAATTATGCACGAGTGGAACTACTTAATAAAAAAGTACACATAGAATAAATCCCAAGATTGAATTTAAGCACGTGATTAAAACTCCGTAATTAGACTCTCAAACTAATTAGTCTGGAACATTAGATAATTCCATAATCATTCGAGAAGTAAATTAACGTTACCCAATATAATTTAATTAGCATCAACCCATAAATAAATTAAAGATCAGCCTACTTAATTAATTAAAACTAGCCCAACGTATGAGTAAAGATAGCCCAAGCTAAAGTTCCCCAATTATTAGTTCTGGGCCCATGATTTTAAATTACTCTCTGGCCCAAACAAGAAAAGAGACCATCCCAAATTAAAGGTAAGCGTAATTAACCCTAATAACGAAATTTCTCTATTATATTGGTCACCCCAAATCATAGGGGAAGGGAGTAAACAGCATGGTGTGTGTATTTACCTTCGTCGAGCAAGGAATTAATTTATCTTCTCTCTACTCCTTTTTCTCTTCTCTGCTCTCTACTTCCTTTGGGACGGTGAAATGCGAAAAGAGTAATATGTGTGGAGGCGGAAAGATTAGGATATTCAGATTGAAATACCGTGTTTTGCGAGAATGTGAGTTAATAATTTGGGGAAATATTGGAATTGATTATTTTGGTACAGGATTTGCTGATTGGCAGCGTGAAATCGTCAAGAAAAAAAAAGAGTGTGATGTTATATGGCCCTTATCTCTAAAAGTCTAATTGCCAATGTTTAGTAACCGGGCCCAATATCCAGTGGCCCAGTTATGTGTGCGTTTGGCCCGGGTGGTGTTTGAGAGAAGCCTTTTAACCTCCTAACCCTAGATCTTTCTCTCTCATTCAGTTTTCTCCCTTTCCTCTGATTAGCTACGCTCTGTAATTCTAGGGTTTGTCCCTTAGTGATTCTCTGTGCTCTGGCTTGAGATCTTCTTCCTCTCTCTCTCTTTCTCCTGAGTGTTTAATCTCTGGTGAGTGTGTGAGCGGTGTGTAGGAAACCTCTGGTTTCTGGTCTGTGATTCTTGACCGTGAGAGGTTCCTGGTGTGGCTAAGGGTGTGCGAGGAGAAACTTTGAGAGTGTGGTGTGCAGGCTTGTGTTGGTTCGATTCAAGGCCACTGGATCTAGGGTTCTGAGATACATCGTTGGTGGATTGTGGTCTGCCTGTTGCTTCTTCACTCTTGTGGCAAATCAAGTTGAGATTTGGGGATTTGTGGGCTTGGTGTTAATAGACCTGTGCGGTTGTACGTGGTGCAACTTGAGCCTACTGTGTTTCAAGATCCTCTTTCACTTTTCTCTTTTCTTTGTCTATTTTGTAGGCATAAATTGTTTCCTTGAAGTTACTAATTGTTTATTGATGTTTCAGGAAGATCTAATCAAGTAGTTGCTTAGGATTTGTTCTTTCTTGTAACTGATCTGTTTAGTGAGGCTTGATCACCTCACAAATTGTGTAGACTTCGGTTATTCAACCTTAGCCTTCGGCTGGTCGATCCCTAACAAAGAGGATTGCATTGGCTAGGGTAGGTACATACCTTATTTTTTACCTTGCCGAAAATTCGATATGAGCAAAAATCATATACCTTTACCTAACCATGATTTTCAGTATATCGAACTTCGATACACCTTATTTTCAATATGATGAATTTAAACTTATTTTTTATAATATATTAAAATGAGCCTCTACGTATGTTAGGTCAAACGCTAGAGATACCTATGTTTAAAAATATACAACAAACCCCTCTACGTATCCCTCTAAGTATGGATATAATATCATTTGAGATCCTATTTTACTATTTTACAGTCTTCCATGTTCATTTTTCTTTCTCTTTTTTACATTTATGCCACTGAGGGCATTTTTGTCTTTAAAATGCAACAAAAAATAAAGGAATGAAACGCAATTACTCTTCTTATCTTTTCTTTGCTTCATGTATGCTATTTTCATTTTTTATTTAAATACTTAAAATTTAGATTCATATTAATATACTTACAAATTCTAATTAGAATATCAGATTATATAGGTATTTATTTATTTGTTGTTCAATATTTTGTATTTTGCACTTTTTCTTTTTCAGTGTAATATTTGTTTTAAAAATTCTAATTACAAAAAGTGTTTTTGAAAATAAAATCAGGAGTATCATAATATTATGTAGAATGGTAAAAAGTGTAAAAAATAAATAAATACGTAATACTTATATGGAATCTAATTAGAATTGGCAAGTAGACTAATTTATAAATCTAAATTTTAAGTATTTAAATAAAAAATGCATAACAGAAAAAGAAGTACTAATTTAATAATTATAAAAATTAGAAAGACTAAAACACCCTTGGAGTGGCATTTTGGATAAAAAAGTGAAGGGAAAAAAGGCATGAATGACTAGAAACAATGAAGAAGGACGGACCTCAAATGATATTATATCCATACGTAGATAGGTCTGTTGCATTCTTGAAAACATGCGTACCTCTAGCGTTCGACCTGGCATACGTATGGACTATTTTTGTAGTTCACTCTGTGTTCAAATGTCTTAAATTTTATATTTGACCAAGTGAAAAATAAATTAGTTATTTGGACTTTTTTAAGAACCCCGTCGTGTGAATTGCCTTCTATGTCATGATTAATCATATTTCTTCATTTAATAATTTAATTCAGGATTGAAAGAGTTGTCTCTCTATGTTGTTTCGACCCGATCATTGCTACAAATATATTACAAAAAATTGTTAGATTTAATGATTGTGACTTTGGGAGTGTGGAAACTCGACAAAATGACGGGAAGCTGACGTTTGGGACAGCTAGTTACATTTTTGAATTAAAACAAAAGTCCATAGTCGGTTGCACGGTCATATAGTGGCCTAAACTACACAATATTTTAGTGATCTTATGAATATTATATGTAATTTTATTAATCATCATTATGTTCCCATTATGTGTGCATTTTTACTCTTTTGATTAGTTTAACAATCAAAATACGTATGTTATTTGACAATTAACCTATTTTAACAACCTTGTTATTGTCTTCTATGTCTTAGCAAGTGAAAACTAATTAAATACGTATGTTATACATTTGAGATTATTCAAGGAACCCCATCGTGTATATATCCTACTGTGTTTTGAAATTAAATTAGATATTTTTGTTTGTATTCGACGTTGATTCTATTTAAATACTCCTATATAGTACTTTAGTTTTCTTAATAGTCGAAACATGTCATGTGAACAAAAATTAGTTGACAAAGAAACATGTTGAGTGATAGTGGTAGCTTAGAATCATGTTAGTTGACACGTACATTGATTATAATAGTAGTTAAGAAATATAGAAGAGAAGGCTCAATCACTAGTCCTTATTATGACACACAGACACACAAACACTAGACGTAGAACGACTTTGAACAACACGCGCGATACGATAGAGAAATGTAGGTCTTCACGGGATGGTAGAAGTGAAATCCCAGGTGCTGACGTCGTGAACTGCGACATAATCACCGGTGGAGGAGGCGAGTCCGACTTGAACGCTGGAGGGAAGACTCTGGCTCAAGTCGTAGGTAAAGGTGATCGGGAAAGTGAACGATCCATCAGTGACGGAAGCGCTGATTGCTTTGGTGGCGGCGACGTAGGAGGCTTTAAGAGTGAGCTCCTTCCCGAGAAAGGTGTCGGGGATCGAGGTTTTAGCCGAG
Organism: Salvia hispanica; assembly: GCF_029641045.1. Taxonomy (NCBI): domain Eukaryota; kingdom Viridiplantae; phylum Streptophyta; class Magnoliopsida; order Lamiales; family Lamiaceae; genus Salvia; species Salvia hispanica. The sequence goes on along the minus strand of NC_142692.1, from coordinate 46,345,385 downwards.
GGAATCCTAGACTCGATGTCGATCCCAAGGTTCACAAATCCCCGGGTTTCAGAGTAGATGTCGAAGGCAATGGCAAACACGTTAGATGTTTTGAAGGTGGAAGGATCAAAGATGCCGAGGCTGTCTCCAAATGGGTAGAGGAAGTTGTGGCCAGCGGGGACTATGAAGAAGGCGAGGCCGTCAGCGTGTGGGGGAGTGTTATAAGGTCTTATGATGAATGTGACGGTGGTGGTGAAGTCGGCTCCGTTCCCGAAAGGGATGGTTTTGGAGTGGAGGATTCGCCCAGTGCTCCACTTTTGAGGAACGTCTTGATCGTTGGTTCTGGTGAGGCGGAGGACGGGGGTCTCTCTCGGGTAGTCAGCGTCGGCTTGGTAGATTAGTTGAGTCACTTTGCCGGGATTGTAGAAGTCGTAGCTGAACTTGGTGGTTTGAGGAGCCATGGCTAGGGTTTTTTGCTTGGTAGTATATTTCAATATTTGTGTTTTGGTGTGGAAGGAAATAACCAAGGGTGTCTTGTATTTATACTAGTTTTAGGGAATGCATGCTTACATATGCTTATTAAAAGTATCATGTGTGAATGAAATCATCTTGTTAATTCAAAAGTCATTGCTGGGTGGCGTTTTATGACAGGAAATTGTATTTCTTAAATACAAGTCGATAGTTTTTAAGATAATACTATCAACTAAATGAGACTTAACCATATTTTATTTTTGTAATACTTATGATTATATTTTTAAGGATGACCTAACATGTGTTATTCGTATTATTATTATTTAGAGATATTGCTAAACTCTTCCTGAATAACTAAGTACAATTATTTCAAATCAATAGGATTTTGGGAGATCTAGTAGTGTATAAGTTGTCATGTGTAATTCGTATTATTATTATTATTATTTAAATTTAAAATGATGAAAAGAACTACTCCCTCCGTTCCATAGTAGTTTGATTCTGGAAAAAGGCTAGCCTAGTAAATATAAATATGAATTTCAACATTTAATACTTCTGCAATAAATTAACCATAATGTATAAAATTTATGATGCATAAGATCAGGAAAAGTGCAAGACATTGAAGAACTTCTTCATGGCAAGACAATCACGGAATCTAGGGTTCATATCTTGTGTCCATAAGTATGAAGATCTTGGTTATGTTTTATCTTAGATATCAAAATCTTAACTAGATTCTTATATATCGGCAGCAATATCGACAACACGCTTCCGTATCTATCAAGATTCAAGAACATGGTTAAGTAGTTTTTTTATATTCTGTAATTTGATTAAATTAGAGTGACGAGCGTGATTATATCCGTTTTAATTTTTGAATTTTTTACTATTCTTTCCGGGATCATAAAAAGATAGTCGAACTAAATACGGTCATTATGTAGGTGAATTTCTTCCTTAGTTTATCGTTATGAACTGAGAAAAGATTTATCTATCTATCGTCTCTTATTCTCTTCTCTATCCTTTCTTTGCCCTCCCTATGTGACCGTACTCTCTTACGTCAGGATGAACTTGATTTCTTCCGGGCATAACATTCATAACATAGAGCGTCTTTATAATAAAAATAGGTAGACAATTATAAAAAACTATCACATAAATTAAATAAATTACATAACTATGTGAATTACGTTATTCTATTATATAGTTTAGATGTTATAATGCCTCTTTATAATAGTGTTGCTTTTATTTTAAGTAGACCATACTAGAGATACTAAAATTATATTATTATCTTTTCTTTTACTATATCTTAGTCAAACGAAAGATAAAAAAAATATCTTAATGAAGTAAAGATAATAAAAAGTTGTTATAATTTTTTGAGAATATAGAAACTATGTGGGACTGAATTTATTATTCTTCTAGCCATTCTCGGAATTAAATATTACTACTCTCTCTGTGCCATTGAAAATGACTCATTTTCCTTTTTGGTTTATCCCAACCAAGATGACTGATTACTAAAAATAAAAATACTTTTATCTCTACTTTAATTTATCTCTCTTAATTTACGCATTTAACATACAAAATAAAGTTGCATAAAATCCCCTGACTCCAAAGAAGAGCCATCTTCCTTAGATAGAGAGTGTACCATTCAAGTGTGTACACAGTTGACAAATGGAATGTGGGCCATGCGTTGACATTTAGTAGCATTTCTAATGCTGTAACGTTGAGTTACTAGGAATTTAATTGATACGGGCTGGATTTGATTAAATTACATTCAATTTCGGCTATGTCCGGGCCATTTTTTGTTTGGATTGGGCTCTCTTCGGTCGAGCCCATATCAGATTAACTCTATATCAGCAACGTTGCATGATGGACACACAACACGTTTAATGATGTAATTTTATATGGACGTCGAAAATATTGTGCAGTTAATTAAATAACAAACTAAAACTCGTCATTTTATTTCTCCTGAAAATTATTTCATAATTCTGTCTGTTTAAATTATTCATTGTGAAATGTATCAAATTTAAAGTAATTTTACAAGTATTCAATTTCAAATGATCATATCATGTTTGCATATTCAATTAATCAACTATATACGGTGTATAATGAGATTCTTTACTATATACAACTAGAAATTACATCGTATATAAAATATGGCCACTTTATAAGTTGGACGAAATTAAAATATACCTATTGTCCAAAATACAGTAATCATATACTCCCCCCGTCCCATATAATTTGTCCCAGTATTCCATTTCGGTCCGTCCCACGTAATTTGTCTGTCACGCCCGCATTTTCTATGGATAGAAAACACGGTGAATCGCGACTAGGGGTGGGTTAAAGAAGCGGGAAAGAAAGGGAAAACCAACGAAATTCGACCAAAGCTTAAATAATTGGGAATAGCTCAAATAAAATCAAGTATCTCAACAATCAACAGCTCAAAAGAATATTATCTCAACAATACAAGAACTCAAAATAAAGACAACAACTCAGCGGAAGCATTTCGAGAGTAGAATAATGCTATGTATGAAGACACAACATATTCTGAACATTTGATAGACATTCTTCACTTTTATGCTCAACACCCACCGCGCTCGTCACCGCTCAACCTGCACATATGGAAAACACATGCAGGGCTGAGTACTTGATGTACTCAGTGAACAAATGCCAAAACAATTTGAAAAACAGTTATGTCATGCCGCCATTGAGTGACCTCGGGGTTTTAATTTGAAAAGGCCCGAGACACTAAAAATCTAAAACAGAAACTTTCAACGCATCCTCAAATCCTTTTCCTCATCATATTAAAACACAACCATTTCTCCTTGACTTATTTAAGAAACTGTCATATCTGTTCTTTACGGTGCCGTGTAAGGTGGCCACTTTCCACGAGCACGAAAACCGGCCAACCCATTCGATGACTCACAGTCCTCATAGTGTACACTAGTCCGAGCAGGGATGCACCCTTTCTAGGACCCGAATTCGATTAAACTCATAGTAGGGACTCACTCCCCACTAAGCAATCATTAAGATCATCATCTCAACAACCTCAACATCAACATCTCAACAACCTCAACATCAACCTCAACAACATGTGAAATGAGAATGTGGCCGCAAACTCGATCACCGGACCAGCCGACCCGAAAGACGGCTCACGATCCCCAATGGTGTACTAGTCTATGTAGGGACTCACTCCCTAGTCAGACGAGAATTCGATTTCAATAGGTCTAGTAGGGACAACTCCCTTGCTAAACAAACAAACAGATAGACATTTCTCAAAACAAAAACATGGCATGACGTAACCTTTTGCAACCTCCAGTTTTCTCATAAACCGTAATTGAAACACAAATCATTTTCTCTCAAGTTCGAGCATCACATCATATCAACAAAATCGAGCAATTCACAACCACTCAAAAAGCTATACTTCGCAATAAATCACAATCACTTTCACTTCAAGCATACATATCACATCATCACGGAATAAAATTATAATTACAATCACAGGCATTTCGTCACATAAAATGATGCTCGAAACGATATATTAAAACTAAAGCTCTTGAAAGTATTTAGTTCGGAAGCCCACCTCGTTCAGTGAACACCTTACTTGTCTTCCTGCTCCATCCTCGAAAAGCGTGCGTGAATAGCCCAAGATTTAATTCAGCACATCCTTTACTCTCTCTTTTATCTCATCCTGCCCAAGGTATTTAAATTAATTCATTAGGCCCAAAATATTTAAATATAACAATGCCCAAAACTTCTTCAACGTTTCTTACCTTACGTGACCAGTGACCTCCCAAAATCAGAGAGCTCCAATTCCTCTTTTCTCTCCATCTAATCGACTCTCTCCAATTCCTCTTTTCTCTCTTTCGATTCTCATCTACAGTCATCACCTTGCAGCCGTTGCTGAGGTCGCTCACTGTCATCGCGTTCCAGCCGTGAGTTCATCGCCGTCACGGTCGGCCTTTGCTGCTGCAGCTCTCTTCTCCACGGCGCCGCTACCCGCTTGGTCTCTCCGTCGCCACTGCCTCCAAACTTGTCTCTTTCTCTCTCTCGGTCGAACGTAAGGCTGCACTTCCCTCGGTCATAATGCAGCGTCGTTGCTGTCACGGTGCATTGCAGCGCTGCTGTTCGCACCCGATGCCTGCACCATCATCCTCCTCATCTCCTCCTTCTCTCTCCGTCGAAAATCACGGCGGCTTCAGCGCCGTTTTCGTTATCCACTCACGCCGCTGCTCTGGCCCGCTCGGAGCCACACCGCCATCGCTATCCATCGTCGTTGCTGATCATTCAGCGCTGCCGCTGCTGTCCGGTAGATGCAGCGCCGCCTCTGTGTCTCCTTTTTCATCACTGTTCGGTCGAGGAACGCTACCGCCGGTGAGCGCCAGCCACTCTCCTCCATCTCACTCTCTTCTTCTCTCTTTTTCTCAAACTCTATCTCGCTCAATTTCGTTTCTCTCTCTGCACTCTATCTTTCTCAATTGTTTGAAACAAAATGAATATGGTATGAATGTGGTGTCAAAAAGTGTGAACGTGAGGGTGAGGAAGACGTGTTTATACTCTGTTCCATATTTTTAGAGGGTGCCGATTTTGTGGAAACAGATTTGTGAAATATAACGGCAGATTTAGGGTAAGCTAATTTGCAGAAAAATAATTAAGATGAATTGGGGCTCAAAAAGAATAAATGGGCTTCCTTAAGAAAAATAATTGGACTTGCAAAAGAATAATTGTATAAAGCCTTAATTGTAAAATCATTCTCTCGACAAAAGAAACAAAGGCGAATTTTTTTTTTCAAGTGCACAAACGACGTCCTTTCAAGAACAAATAAAAAGGGCGAAAAGGTTGGGGTGTTACATTGTCCCACTTCACTTTTATCATTTTTGGTAGTGGTCCCCGTATTCCACTAACTCATTCCTACTTACATTTTATTTTAAAACTAATACTTTAAAAGTAGGACTCACGTCCCACCAACTTTTTCAACTCACTCTCCATTAGATTTCTTAAAACCCGTGTCGGGTCAAAGTATCCCAAATTATCTGAAACGGAGGGAGTACTCTGTACGCATAGGTTGAATATATTTTATACTAATATCTTTGTCCATAAAAATTATACTATGTATCATTTCACAAAAAGAAAATGTAATGAAATGATAAAAAGTTTGATACAAAAACTAAGTTTTCCAGACAAGGATTCATCAAGCAATTGTAGAAGAGAATTTTGAATTTGAAGGTACAGAAAGAAAAAGTAGCAAGTAGTCGTAGTAACTCAGTTATACCATGTCAGGTCTTTGGGGAAGCAAAAGATTGTAGAACTTATCGTGCAAGAAGAAATGCTTCCCCTTGTTAACGACCGCCTTCTTCCATCCACGCCACCCGCCATTCACTATCTTCTTCAGGTCCTCGTTGCCTGTGTAGTGAGGGTCGAGTATGAGAAACGCACATTCTCCACTTGTTTCATTGTAGTCGACCCCCAATAGCGTATAAGCCAAAACCCCTCCTCCTGCAGATACGGTAATAGCTCAGAGCCGTATTCTTGTAACATCTAAATTATAATATACTTTAAATAATGAAGGAGAAGTGTTATATTGCTAACTCAATACTTAATTGCTAACTACAATTAAATAATAGCCCTTAGATATTCTGATCAAGGGTCTAGATCATCAGCCCCGAAATGTCAATACGATAAAAAAAAAACGCCAATAAGGGTATTAAGGTCAATTTACAACAAATTAGTTGTAACTAACTTTTGAAAAATATCACATAACTTTAGAACACATATAACATCTCTCGATTTAAATTATTTTACAACATATATTAAATTAAAAATAATTTCATAAGGATTCTAACAACTCACACTTGCATGTGTTCCGATGTCAAAATTTGAAAAAAAATATTGAACTTTTTTAATTTTTTCGTACAACAACAAATGTCAACATAGGATATAAAATATGTCAATATAATACATGTAGAATGTCATTCTTAAAGCAATGTGTTGGCGTTCTCAAAGCATTGTGTTGATATTTTCAAAACACTATATTAATATTTTCACGCAAAAACTTAATTTGATAATTTTTTTTTTATCTTTTTCAATTTAATTAATAAAAACAAAAATTACGCTATATTGAATATTCTATAGAAACTCAATGAATGACTGGTAATTAGGTGAGTCCATTAAAGTCTTTAAAAACTATAAAGCGTCTTGAGAAGCTATGAATATAATAAATACAAGCAGCCCCACAAAAAAAGAAACCATGTGCCTTAATTTTTCCTAACAAAGACTGAATATTATTATTCCAAACTGTCACAGAAAATTAATTTCAACACGTATGGTATATTTGAGATTTTTCAAGGAACCCCATCGTGTATATACCTTCTATGTTTTGAAATCGACGTTGACTCAATTTAATTAATACTCCTACATACTATAGCTTTCTTGATCGTCGAAACATGCCATATAATTGTAAGCAATAATTAGTTGACAAAGAAACATGTCAATTGTCAAGTGATAGTGGTAGCTTAGAACCATGTTTTGCTCCGGTGTTTGATAAAATGCCTCAAAGAAAATAGTACTATTTCATTACTCCCATCAAGATAGGAACATATGACACACATACATTGAGAAATATAGAAGAGAAAGCTCAACACTAGTCCTTATTCTCACACACAGAGACACACAAACACTAGACGTAGATGGACTTTGAGCAAAACAAAACGATGCGATAGTGAAATGCGGGCCATCACGGGATGGTAGAATCGAATTCCCAGGTGTTGACGTCGTGAACTGAGACGTAAGCACCGGTGGAGGAGGCGAGCCCGACTTGAACGCTGGGAGGGAGAATCTGGCTCAAGTCGTAGGCGAAAGTGACAGGGAAAGTCTGCGATCCATCAGTGACAGAGGCGCTGATTGCTTTGGTGGCGGAGACGTAGGAGACATTAAGAGTGAGCTCCTTCCCAACAAAGCTGATGGGGACCTGCGCCTTAGCCGAGGGTTTCCTGGACTCGATGTCGATTCCAAGGTTGACATAGTCCGGGTTGTCAGAGTAGGTGTCGAAGGCGATGGCGAACACGTGCGGTGATTTGGAGGTGGGAGGTTCAAAGAGGCCGAGGTTGCCGCCAATTTGGGAGGGGAAGTGGTGGCCATTGGGGACTATGAAGAAGGCGAGGCCGTCAGCCTGTGGGGAAGTGCTGTTGGGTCTGATGATGAATTTGACGGTGGAGGTGAAGTCGGCTGCGTGCCCGAAAGGGACGGTTTTGGAGTAGAGGACTCGCCCGGTGCTCCACTCCAGTGGAACGTCCTGGTCGTTGGTTTTGGTGAGGCGGAGGACGGGGGTCTCGCTCGGGTAGTGGGTGTCGACTTGGTAGATTAGGTCGGTCGGTTTGTCGGGCTTGTAGAAGTCGTAGCTGAAATGGGTGGTTTGGGGAGCCATGGCTATCTAGGGTTTCTTGCTTTTCAATGTTTGTGTTTTGGTGTGGTTGGAAACTAGCAAGGGTGGCTTGTATTTATACTAGTTTAGGGCATGCATGATTGCATATGTTTATTATTAGTAGTAATGAAAATGAAATCATCTTGTCGCCATCCGTTCATTTAATTTTGCTACGTGGCGTTTTGTGACTGGAAATTTGGATTTCTTAAATGCAGTATGAACTAAGAAATCCATGTATATTGAGACTTGAGCATATTTTATTTTGGTAATACGTATGATTGTATTGTTAAGGATGACCTAACATGTAATTGATGATCATATCTCCAAAAAAAAAGGCACACATATAATTAGTAACCACACATCCTTCCTTGATATATGCTACATGTTTTAAGTGGAGAGAGTAAAGTAAGAGAGAGAATTAAGTAGAGATAAAAGTGTATCTACATTTAGTGATGAGTCATCTTGGTTGAGACAAACTAAAAACTAAAAAGGAAAGTAGGTCATCTTTGGTAGGACGGAAGGAGTATTATTTATCGAGTTGAAGTCTAATGATATTATAAGTCAAACAACTCATTGTCCAACTCAAAAGCATATGTAATTTCACAAAAGCTCAATCATGTATAGACTGTAACGTACTCCCTCAGACCACTATTTCAAGATCCATTTGGATTTGGTGTGGATTTTAAGCAATCTGATTGAAAAGTGAGTGAAAATATATTCTTTTTTTCGCAATGAATTCGACTCCTATGGGATTCTATTAGTTATAGAATCCTGACCCTGATTGATTCGACTTTATAGCTCGGGAAAGAATCAAAGAATATTTGATAAACCTAACCTAATCAAAAATAAAGAAAGCAAAACAAAGATATATACAAAGATAAGGTCTCTATCAAGAACTAAAGTCTTTGTATCTCGCTTCGCCTCGTAGTCTTCCGTTTGGGACGCACTTTCTTGACTTCTGCATCGGCAGTCCTCTCGGTCGGATTGGTCGAACTATCGAGGTCCTACCGCATGGCTGTTAGATTGGGTGAAGTGTTCGCCATGTATGTCGAGGTCCTATCGCATTTATTCTTCATTTTCTATATCTATGACCACTAAAAAGCACTCCCTTCGTCCCTGAAAATTTGTCACATATTTCCATTTTCGTTCGTCTCATAGAATTTGTCACATTTCATTTTTTATCATTTTTTATAGTGGACCCTACAGTTCACTAAAAGTGGGACCCATATTAATTCCACTAACTTTTTCCACCATTTTTCTTTGCATCTCTTAAACCCATGTCTTTCCCTATTCTTAGGCGGGGTGAGCTTATTCAAAACTCTCTTCAACATGAAGATATAAAAACACGAGATCCACCATTCTACCAATTCCTCTACCACAAAGGAGTACTTCATGTAATTTAACATTACGCTATATATATGGTATCTAGTGTCTTACTACGAGTATATTAAAGACTAAAACTTAATTTTTGTTTTCTATCATTGAGTATTTAATTGATTTTCACATGGTTTGTTAAAATGAAATATATATTTAAACTTGGTTGTTACAAGTTGAAAAAGACTCCAATTTTATTTGTCATCCTATCTGATCTTATTAATTGTCATTTTCATAATTTCCTACGGTACATCTGTCCACACAAGACATTTATTAGACCATTGATATGAACATAACTCACCAAAGTAAAGGATTTTCTTAATTCACAATGGAAGAATATTAACTTCATATAGGCGACAATTACAAATCAAAGCCCTACGTACATTTATAGCATATCTATTCCTAACCATATACTAATAATTAATCATGCCATTCGATCTTGGCTTCATATGAGGAGATGCATAGTTCACAATCTAGGGGTGGCGAAACGGATTACCCGCTGATATCCGTACCCGATAAATCGGGTGCTCGTACCTGATTTTAGCCAAATTTGTTGTCCCAATACCCGCCCCCAACATATTGGGATTACCCAATACCCGTGGCGGATATCTCGTACGCGACCCGAAACCCTAATAGAAAATTTGAAAAACCCTAACATCCGATAATGTTCTCTAATAATTTACTGTATTAATATCTCGATGGTAAGCTTTGAATAGATTGAGAATAAAATCTATAGGTAGTTCCAGTGAGTTTTCAAATTGTATGTTCATTAAAATATAAAAATGTTTAAAAGAACATTTAGATTCTATAAAGTATTAAAAGATAGTATATGACTAATACTAATTAATACTCTCTCTGTCCACAAAAAATAAAAGAGTTGTCATTTTTGGTTGTCCATAAAAAATATAACACATCTAAAAAAAGAATGTTTTCAACAACTTCTCTCTTACTTTTTTTATTTTTTCCCTTATCTCTTACTAATAATATGGACGCCACATTCCACTAACACTACTTTTCTCTTACTTTTTTCCCTTCTCTTTTACTTTACCAATTCTACATTAAAACTCGTGTCATTCACAATATATCCTAATTTTTTATGGGTATTAACTAGATTAACAAGTATATGCGCTGGTAGTGGGTATAGCACATGGCTAATATTAATAATATCGGGTATTATCGGGATTAACGGGTATACCCGCTACCCGCAAACCTCTAAAAAAATTACCGGATCCTGCCATGTTTCCCGTTATCGTCAAGTAATGGGTCCCGATACCCAACGGGTATCGGGTCGAAATAGGAATTACCCATTACCCGCTACCCATTTTGCCACCCCTATCACAATCCCATATTACCCTCCGTCCCACAAAAGATGTCACACTTTCCTTTTTAGTTTGTCCCACAAAGATGTCACATTTCCTTTTTTGGAAAAAGTTCTCTCTCACATTAATATAAATATTACTATTTTCTCTTTCCACCTAACACACAAAACAAAACCTCCTAAAATCCCGTGCCATCCCACAAATGTGATATCTTTTGTGGGACGGAAGGAGTACAAATTAAGATCTTAATTAGACGTGTGCATCTCCTTACGAAGAGTTCCATGCTTGTGGACTGCTGCTCGAAATTTTTATAGCAATTTGTGAACTATAAAAGATCTCTTCAACGTGAAGATATAAAAACTACGACATCCACCATTCTACCGATTCCTCTACCATAAAGGAGTACTTCATATAATTTAACATTACCCTACATATATGGTATCTAGTGTCTTACGACGAGTATATTAAAGACTAAAACTTAATTTTGGGTTACGAGATCCACCATTCTACCGATTCCTCTACCATAAAGGAGTACTTCATACTCCCTCCGTCCCAAGATAAGTGACCTACTTCTTTTGGGCACGGGATTTAAGGAATGATATTTAAATAAGTTAAAGTGGAGAGTAAAGTATGAGAGAGGGAAAAATAGAGGAGAGAAAAGAGAATAAAGTATGTGGAGAATAAAGTAAGAGAGATGCCTTTTTGCTAAAAATGGAAATAGATCACTTATAGTGGGACACCCCAAAAAGGAATACAAGTCACTTATCTTGGGACGGAGGGAGTATAATTTAACATTAGAGCATCCACAATGGGGCGGACGATGCGACGGACGATGCATCGTCCGCCCTAAGCCCATTCCTTAGTCCGCGGACTATGCATCGTCCGCGGACTATGCACACATTTTTGCACAGTCCGGTCTATAGTCCGCCCCATTGCAGGGGGGACGGACTATAGGGTGGACTATGGACACATTTTTCTTTTTTTTTTCTTTTTTTTTATATTTTCTTCTATATATATCACCAATTTTTTTACTTCATTTCACACATTTCACTTTACTCTCTTCCCCATCTCAATTTCTCTTTAAATTCAATAATGAATTCGGACGATTTCCTTATTTGCAAGCATAAAATATAAAATATAAAAAATAAATACTGACAATAGGATATGCCTTTAATTTGTGGTGTTTTTATATTTTTATTCTTGCTAATTGATATATTTGCAAACATAAAAAATATGATTAATGAATTTTTGTAGTGTTTAAATATTCAAATAATAAGTAAAATGCTTAGGGCGGGGCTTAGGGCGGGCTATAGTCCACCTCATTGCAGGTGGAAGAGGCGGAGGATAAAATGCTGATGTGGCGGTGCATAGGGCGGGGCTTAGGACGTCGTATATTCCGCCCCATTGTGGATGCCCTTACCCTACATATATGGTATCTAGTGTCTTACTACGAGTATATTAAAGATTAAAACTTAATTTTGGGTTTTCAATCATTGAGTATTTAATTGATTTTCACATGGTTGTTAAAATAAAATATCTATTTAAATTTGGTTGTTACAAGTTGAAAAAGACTCCAACAAATCAAAGCCCTACGTACATTTGTAGCATATCTATTCCTAACTACTACTCCCAATGTAAATGATTTGGTTTATTAACCCATTACTGCTATTTAAAAAGTTTATAAACATGTCTGGTCATTGAGATAGACGAATTAATTTATTTTATTTAAACAAATATATCACGTAATTAAACGACTCCATTAAATTATTTATGTATTATATTTAATTGGATTCATCTAAATTATGCTATACTTTAAATAATGAAGGAGAACTGTTATATTGCTAACTCAATACTTAATTACTAACTATAATTAAATAATATTCTTTAGATATTCAAATCAAGTGCCTAGATCACCAGTCCCGAAATGTCAATACGATCAATAAAAAAACTTCAATAAGAGTATTAAGGTCAATTTACAACAAATTAGTTGTAACTTGTAACTAACTTTTGAAAAATATCACATAACTTTAAAACGCATATAACTTCCTCAATTTAAATTATTCTAAAACATATATCAAATTAAAGATAATTTCATAAGGATTCTAACAACTCACTTGTATATGTTCTGATATCAAAATTTAAAAAAAAATTCAAAAATTTTATTTTTTTTGTATAGCAACAAATGTCAATATATTATGTAAAATATGTCAATATAATACATATAGAATGTCATTCTTAAAGCAATATGTTGACATAAGCAATATGTTGATATTTTCAAAACACTGTCTATATTGATATTTTCACCCAAACACCTAATTCGATAAAAAAATTTATCTTTTTCAATTTAATTAATACAAACGAATATTGCGCTATATTGAATATAGTATTATATAGAAACTCAATGAATGTCTGGTAATTAGGTGTGTCAATTAAAGTCTTTAAAAACTAGAAAGCGTCTTAAGAAGCTATAATAAATACAAGCAGCCCAAAAAAAAAAACCATGTGCCTTTGCTTAATTTTTCCTAACAAAGCCCGAATATTCTTCCAAAATGTCACAGATAATTAATTTCAGTCCACATTTACTGTGGTTGCTGCCTTATCTAAAAATGCACCTCTCTTCACTAAATTACAATTTCAAAATGGTTAGAAAACTAAAAAATCTCCACAAACAATTTTTTTAAGGATTAAAAAATGTTCACATTAATGTTGATAAAGAGAGAATAATTTATACGCAATTACAAGAATATGTCGGTTGAAAATTTTTACCAGTACATGGGAGATATCATTTTTAATTTGTAGGAAACTAAATAATTAAATTACATAACTGAAAGTTATACAATTAGAGATAAACTATGCTAATATATATAGTGGAGTGATCAATTGCTAACTAATTAGCAATCCCAAACTAAGACTAAATCTTAGTCATTAGATTAGAAGATCTAGTGGTTGAAATAATGTCACATGGATTATATTTTTAATTAAGAAAATTAATAAATAAAATTAGAGGGTATTAATGTCAATTATCTCTCATTAAAATCATCCTAAAACTTTAAATTTACGTAACTCTCTCGATTTAAATTATTTTTTTGCAAAAAATATATCAAATTAAAGATAATTTTATAGGGATACCAACGAGATCTCAATTGCATATGTTCCGACGACTTTCAGATGATGAAATTTGATATTTTTTATTTTAGTTTTCGTAAATGTTGATAACCAGATTTTTATCAACAAACACATCAAAAAATCTCAATAAAACCATGTAAAAATATCAATAAATATGTGTTAATATTTTCTTATACTAATTTTGATATTCTTATGTCATATTGTTGATATTTGTAATACACTATGTTGATATAAAAAAATATTCACGAAAATTATCACATGATAACATAATGACGATATTACCTTTTGTTGATATTTTGTCTACTATTTATTGAGATTCGTAAGATTTAATCTCATTAACTCATTTTAAAATCTAAGGGGGAGATTTGGTCTTGATTTTATATTAGGGTGCTATAATCATTAAAATATGACCCAGTAGTATATATATATTACGTCATTATATTAAAAGGTTTAGACATCACCATACCACGTCACAATACATGATGTTGCATTTATTATCATCTCTTTTCTTTTTATCTTTGTCAAATCATAGATAAACAGTAGTGTTATCTTTTCGTATATCATAATCATCGAATAGATAATTAATAAGGTTGTTAGAATTTGTTTAAGAATATAACTATGTGCGATTGAATTGAGTATTCTTCCAGCAATTCTCAAAACTTTAAAGATATTGAATAGATCTATATAAATATTATTGTTCAAGGGTGTAAACAGTTGAAATATGGAATGTGAGCCATCCGTTGACATTTATATTAGAAACATTTAATTAGTCTAACTAAATTAATACAGTCCTTCTGAATTTCTTGCTTAGTTTATCATTATAAACTCAGAAAAGATTTATCTATATCTCGTCTTCTATTCTCTTCTCTATCCTTTCCTTTGCCTCCCTTACGTCATGATGAAGAACTTTGAATTCTTCTAGGCTCTAGCCATAACATTCATAACAAAAGCGGATTTTGGGGAAAGATAAAATGTGGAAAAAATATGTGAAAAATGTGGGAGACCTTTGAGGTGGCCAAGATCTATAGCCTTTCATCTTAGGTAACCCCCAAATGCATTAAGAGATAATTTTGATTGCAAGGTGATAAGTCGTATTCTAAGCCTTGGTTACTGGTCAGTATGTCGTGAAATGCATGTACTATCTGCAAAACAGTTGCTCAAGTCGGATTAAGGGATCCAAGTCAGTAGGAGACGATTCAGGTGACGCAAGTGAAAAGAGCGCTAGAAGGGTGCAATACTGACCAGGATGCATGCCAGAGAAAAGGCTCGAGATGGAGAAGAAGGATAGCTGGGTTGATCATTAACAAGGGCAGAAAAGTCAAATCGTGAAGTAATTCAACCCTAAAAGCAAGGGCAAGCCTCCCTATAAAAGAAGCCACTTGGAGAGAGAAAAAGAGTTCGGTTCGGAGTTCGCAACCTCTCGATTCTCACACACACTTAGTAGAATTCTCTCTAGAAGATCAGTCCTTCAGCATTGTCCAATCTCTCATTCCTCGCCACAGCTATGGTCACTTGACGTCCAAGAGTCTGCCGGAGAAGTCATCAATCTACCGTTCCAGCCAGTTTGTCGTAGTAGTATAGCAGTATCACCGCCCGGAGTGGCAAAACAATCATTATTTGCTTTCTAGTTTAATTTTTACCTGCTTACTTCGTTGGATCTGTTGCAAACATTTATCTTTGTTGCCTTTTGAAGTACTTAGTGAAGATCCAAACGTTTAAGTTATGAAAATACTATTCCAAATGTCTCTTTGGTTTGAGTTTGCTTCATTCTGCCTAGGAAAGTTAGATTTAGTTATCGCCTTTAATTTCTAAGTGCGTGCATGTATTTTCTTTCGAGTAGGCTAGATCTGTAGTTGTTAATCGAAATTTGTAGTTATGTCTTAGTTTGAGTTTTCGTGCATGAGTTTCATGTTCGTGATCACCACCTTGCATGTTAGTCAGTAGAAGTAGTCTGCAATTTCAGCTGTTCATCTTAAGTTAAGCATTTTAATCAATGGATCTTGAGTTTGAAATTATGAATCTGAGTTTAGTCATGGAATTTGTGTTCATATGATTTATGTTAATGCTTGGTGAAGAAGAAAACGTCAAAATCAACTTTAGCCTTGGACCACTTTTACTTTTTAAGTTACTTTTGCTTTTGTCCCCCACTTTTTCAGTTGTACCTTCCAGACCTGTCAGAAAGCCAACCAGCCACCAGATATACCTTGTTATCTAAATTTCCCCTTTTAGTAACTGTCTACTTTTCGTATACCTCTGAGACACTTTGTCCCCTATTTTCACGAACACAACCACATGCCTGTTATTTTCACGCCTACTAGTCAGTAAAGTACCACCTTTATTTCTCGCCTAGGTAAAATCTCAACCCAACCGTGGTAGCTAACCAAAAACACCCAGGAATGTCACCACAGTATCCGAACGTGTCCATCCTTGTGGGATTCGACCCTTACCTCCATTATACTAATCAGTAGAAGTGGGTTGAGGAATAATTGTTTGATACCAGGTTCCGGTCATCGTGCCAACGGCTCAGCTAGGTCGGGAATCTCATCCTGATCAGTTGGATACATACGTTGACCGAGAGAAAACCTGCACTTTCACAAGGCCTTTCAAGTGCTTTCTCTAGCCTATAAATAGGCTTGATCTTGGAGTGGAGAATACACCAACAAAAAGCATTCTCTCTTCTCTCTAGTTTTCTACATCATAGTACCATTGCATAGCTCGATTCTCGGAACTTCATCAAGTTCGCCGGTGCCTAGCGGGTTTGAGGTGCTTCTACACGCTAGGAGGAAGTCGTTTTATCTTTGGGGACAATACGCCATTCCGTGAGCACTAGCCGGGGCGTAATTTGTCTTGCGGAAAGAGGGCTTCCCTCGACTCGACTTATAGTTCGGTTTGTTTTATTATTTCCGTTGTAATTTTCATTCCACTTATTGTTATTATCTTTATTCGATTGTAATAGTTAGAGTACCGCCTGTAACGGCTTGGGAATTTTATCCCTTTATTTCTAACAATCGCAAGACAAATTATTGTACTCTTCTAAGACACCGGATTATACCAATTGAAGTTGGAGGAAACATGAGCTCCAAAGCTGGAATGAAGAAACGAACAGTCGCAATGTCGATGCGCAATGAAGTGGTTAATTCCTTGAGATCTATTTTCTTCAGAATTGTGTTTATCGTTTGTCATTTGACAAGCAAGACCAATTTAGACTTGGTAGTAATAATTGGGATGCATGTGGTGTTGAATATACCAATGCACATATGGTTCAATATAATTGTGTACTTATTGATGGAGACAATATTTTGCAAATTATTTGAACGTGTTGTTATAAACAACAAAGATCACGAGGTGGTCGCAATGGTCTCCGACGTGGACCATGGTAATAATCCAAATGAATGATTTGTTGATACGGGTGCCACATGTCATGTGTGCTCCGAGAGAAGCATTTTTTCTACTTACAAATATGTTGGAGGTAGAAAAGTACACATGGGAAACCAAGCCTCTTCTGAGGTAGTTGGTGTGGGTAATGTGTTCCATAAACTAGGATCTGGAAAGGTTCTTATCCTTAAGGATGTGCTGCATGTCCCAGACATCCGAAATAATTTGGTGTTAGGCTCACTTCTAGTAAATCATGGATTTCACTAGAATTTGAGTGTGAAAAGGTTATATTGACCAAGAATGGAAAATTCATAGGTGAAGGCCACCTAGTGAATGGGCTTTTTCAGCTAAATGTTATTCACTGTGGAAAAGGAATATGCAATAAGGAAGATGACACATCCTCTTATTTGCTTGAGAGCTCTGATTTATGGCATAATAGATTGGGACATGTAAATCTAAATGCTATAAAAAGATTAGTAAATCTTAATTTACTAAAAGTTGATAAGTTTAACTCACAAGAAAGATGTGAAGTGTGTGTTGAAGCCAAAATGGCCAAGCTGCCGTTCCATTCGGTAGAGCGGAGCACAATACCTCTTGAGTTGATCCATACAGACGTATGTGATTTGAAATTTGTGCAAACAAGAGGTAGTAAAAATTATTTCATCACATTTATAGATGATTGCACAAGGTATTGTTACCTTTACTTATTAAGGAGGAAAGATGAGGCAATTGAAGCGTTTAAAGACTTCAAAAAAGAAGCCGAAAATCAACTTAATTGTCGAATTAAGTGTGTT
This sequence comes from Salvia hispanica, assembly GCF_029641045.1. NCBI lineage: Eukaryota > Viridiplantae > Streptophyta > Magnoliopsida > Lamiales > Lamiaceae > Salvia > Salvia hispanica. Next base: position 46,327,542 of record NC_142692.1, on the reverse strand, counting down.
CGAAGTGATAGAGGTGATGAATATGTGGCGTCGTTTGCAGAATTATGTCATGCGAGTGGTACAATTCACCAAACCACAGCTCCATATTCTCCTCAATTGAATGGTGTTGCTCAACGCAAAAATCGAACACTGAAAGAGATTGATGAATGCTCTGTTGATTAATTCAGGTTTACCCCAGAACATGTGGGGGGAGGCTGTGTTAACGGCAAATTATATCCTGAATAAGATTCCACTAAAAAGTAGGGATGTGACTCCATATGAGTTGTGGAAAGGCAAGAAACCTTCGTACTCATACCTCAAAGTGTGGGGGTGCTTAGCGAAGGTAGAAGTGCCACCTCCGAAGCAAGTTGCAATAGGCCCTAAAACAATTGATTGCATCTTTATTGGCCATGCACTTAATAGTAGTGCCTATCGTTTCCTAGTCCATAAGTCAGCTGTGCCTGGCGTGGCTGAAGGAACAATGATTGAGTCCAGGAATGCTATATTCTTTGAGAATGTTTACCCTTGCAAGAGGCAGGAGGATCGTTCTAGTGAAAGAATGTAGAACCAAGACGTGGTAAAAGAGTTAAAGTTGCTAAGACATTTGGTCCCGACTTCATAACTTTTATGTTGGATGACGAACCAAAGTCGTTGGCAGAAGCATTGTCTGCCCCAGATGCGCCATTCTGGCAAGAAGCGATCAATAGTGAAATTGAATCAATTATGAGAAATAACACGTGGATGTTAGTAGATTTGCCAGAAGAATGTAAAACCTTAGGGTGCAAGTCGATCCTGAGAAGGAAATATAAAACTGATGGTACTATTGAAAAGTACAAAGCTCGCCTAGTTGTGAAAGGCTTTAAGCAGCAAGAAGGATATGACTTCTTCGACACGTATTCACCCGTTACAAGAATCACTTCCATTCGGGTGCTTCTTGCAATTGCTGCTTTGCACAATCTTGAAATTCACCAAATGGATGTGAAAACTGCATTTCTGAATGGTGAATTAGATGAAGAAATTTATATGGAGCAACCTGAAGGGTTTGTAGTACCTGGCCAAGAGAGGAAGGTATGCAAACTAGTGAGGTCTCTATATGGACTAAAACAAGCGTCTTTGCAATGGCACTTGAAGTTTGACAATGTGATGTTGTCAAATGGGTTCACTATCAACGAGTGTGATAAGTGTGTTTACATTAAGAACACAAATAATGGGTTCGTTATTGTGTGTCTTTATGTGGATGATATGTTGATTATGTGCAGCAATAGTGCCATTATCAAGGAGACCAAAAATATGTTGAATAGAAATTTCGACATGAAAGACATGGGTCTAGCTAATGTGATTCTCGGAATCAAGATTAAAAGGAATCATGAGGGAATTGCACTGTCACAATCTCATTACATTGAGAAAGTGCTTAAAAAGTTTCACTCCTTTGACTGTGAGCCAGCTAAGACTCCATTGGAACCCAATGTGCATTTGAGTAAGCACACGGGAGAGCCTGTTCAAGAAGAATACGCAAGGATCATAGGGTGTTTGATGTTTATCACAAACTGCACCCGATCAGATCTTGCGTGTACGGTGAATAAGCTGAGCCGATATGCGAGCAACCCAAGCAAGGAACATTGGAAAGCTCTGCGTAGGGTTTTGAGATACGGGTTTTGAGATACATGAAATATACTCTTAACTTTGAGCTGCAATACACAAGATATCCCCAAGTACTTGAAGGGCACTGTGATGCAAATTGGATCTCTGATTCAAAAGACTCGTTCTCGACGAGTGGGTATGTGTTCACCGTGGGGGGTGGAGCTGTTTCGTGGAAGTCAACGAAATATACATGTATAGCTAGATCCACCATGGAATCTGAGTTTATCGCTTTAGACAAAGCAGGGGAAGAAGTCGAGTGGCTTAGAAACTTCTTAGAAGATATTCCATGTTTGAAGAAGTTAGTGCCGACAGTAGTGATACACTGTGATAGCCAAGCGGCTATAGGGAGAGCACATAGTGGCTTATACAATGGTAAGTCTTGACACATTCGTCGGCGACATAATACTGTGAGGCAGTTGATCACAAGTGGTGTTATCGCAGTTGACTATGTAAGGTCAGTGGATAACTTAGCGGATCCGTTAACCAAAAGTTTAAACCGTGATCAAATGCATAAATTGCTAAAAGGAATGGGACTGAAAACCACATTTTAAAAGATGATTATAGTGGTAACCCAACTATACGATTGGAGATCCCATGGGCTTGGTTCAATGGGAAAACAAAGCTATATGACTCTAGTTGTAACACTCGGAAGATATTTTATCTTCGCCCATTCTTTTGAAAGCATTGAGTATTGTAACCTGCATGTGGTAAGAGACTAAGTTTTGACTTTTAATGATTCTTAGAAGCCTCGAGGAGGTGGGTATTGCAGGATACCTGGAAAAGAATCACCTATGTAAGTGAAGAAGTGTGGGCCGCTTCAACATGTGAATCACTTATGAATCCAAAGTGGTGTTCCATGGCCAATAAAGGACACAAACGTGAGAACTGATGAGTTTGTAAATAGTATTGTGTCAATATTATTGTCTCGGTATACACCAAGGAGGAATGGTTCAAGGCATCAGTCCACCAGGCCGCCGGTATGCCCGATAATATTGACTATGGAAAGTTCAAAGCCCCAAGCTACCATTCCAAATGCAATATTGTTTCTCGAGGATTGAGCAAAGAGTCTACATGCATGCATACACGTCTTGTGTTGGTTGAGCTTGCAGTGCTCTAACCAATGTGGGGGATTGTGGAAAAAACATGTGAAAAATGTATTAAGAGATAACTTTTGAGGTGGCCAAGACCTATGGCCTTTCATCTTAGGTAACCCCCAAATGCATTAAGAGATAATTTTGATTGCAAGGCCTTTCAAGTGCTTTCTCTAGCCTATAAATAGGCTTGATCTTGAAGTGGAGAATACACCAACAAAAAGCATTCTCTCTTCTCTCTAGTTCTCTACGTCATAGTAGCATTGCATAGCTCGATTCTCGGGTGTACACAGTTGACAAATTGAATGTAAGCCATCTGTTGACATTTTGTAGCATTTGCCATCCTCTAACGTTGTTGAGAGAGGGATTACAAGGAGTTATATCTATCTGATATGAAAGCCCACTGCAAACCAAAAACGGCCTGGACATAGCCGAGCCTCAACATGAACACACGACCAGCCCAAGCCTTACCGAAGATCAGCCATCACGAGCAGCGACCCCTAAGCCAGTAGGACTTCTTATGTGCCCTGCTTTATATTGATCACCTTTAGTTTATATTATCTTGGTCGTGTCTTTTATATTGACGAAGAAATAAATTAATTATCTTGGCCGTGTCTCCACAATTTTCAAAAAACCCTAACCTTCAAACAATGGTTTGTTGTGACAATTTCGTTCGCTTTCCAACTCCTTGTTTGAGCATAACATAATCCCTTATGAGCACCACCTCCTTACTCTTCCAAGAGAAATTCAAAACTTGGCAACGAGAAAGAGAAGCAAAACCTTATTTTGAATGCTAAGGTTTTCATCGATGAAAGAGGGAATCATGATGAGAAAACAATACTCCTTCCGTCCCAATAAATATGCAACATTTGTTTTCCGGCACAGGATTTTATGCAGCGGTGTTTTTGTGAGTTAATGAAGAGAGAGTAGAGTAAGAGAGATGAAAAAGTAGAGAGAGTGTTGTTTCTATTTTAGGAAACGTTTCATTTCATTGGGACAACCTAAAAAGGAAAACGTTTCATTTCTAATGGGACAGAGGGAGTATGTTATAGCCCAATGGTATTTCTCTAATTAAATGGAATCCTCAATTTATCAAAATTCTATATAGTCCTATGGAGTTCCACTCTCTTGATGCGACTCGGGAAAGAATCGATACATAAATATTTGGTTGTAAAATTTTTTAAACATAATTCATCTTCACTCTATATTCTAATAAATCTATTCGTTCATTTTTTTTCCTATGTCGATTATGTTACCTTTTGTATCTCATGTTTATATTGCTCATCCTCTAACTATGTATACCTGTCTTAGGGGAATGTTATATTGCTAACTCAATACCTATTTGCTAAGTACAACTAAATAATAGCCATTAGATATTCAAATTAAGGGCCTAGATCATCAACCAAGAAATATCAATACGATCAACAAAAAACGTCAATAAAGCCATAAGATTAATTCCATAAAATATCAATAGGGGTATTAATGTAAATTAACTACATGTTTAGTTATAACTAACTTTTAAAAGAAATCCCAAAACTTTAAATTCATATAACATATATCAAATTAAAGATAATTTTATTAGGATTCCAACGATATCATATATGCATATGTTCCGACGTCAAAATTTGAAAAAAAATTCGAAATATTTTCAATTTTTTCGTAAAGCAGAAATGTCAACATATTATATAAAATATGTCAATATAATACATGTAGAATGTCAATATAAGCAATGGGTTAACATTCTTAAAGCATCGTGTTGACATTCTCAAAGCATTGTGTTGATATTTCCGAAACACTATATTGACATTTTCATCTAAAACCCTAATTTGGCGTTTTTTTCTTATCTTTTTTGATTTTATTAATAAAAACGAAAATTACACGTGGCAAATTGTAGACCACACGTTTTCTAAAATCCTATGGCCTTAAATTAGTTGCAGTTAGCAATTAAATGATGAGTTAGCAATTGATCACTCCCCACCTGTCTTATTACCCATCTTTTTCTCTGCATATAAATCTAGTTTCTATTACTCATCCTATAATTATTTGTCTCTCGCAGCCCCTGCTGCTAATGATGCGGCTACTTCCGGCAGCGATTATCCCAAAAATACTAGACAACTGATAACAATAGTTTGGGCCCCCTTCGTCAAGATCATGGCTCCTTTACTGACTACATGCACGATATCCATATACTGATTTTTAATCCTCTCTATTTTCCTTACTAAAAACACATGACCATTGTCGAAAGTTGCTTTAATTGTAAATACGGAAGGTTAAGAGATTGTTGTTTGTATCAGCACAAGAAGTACCGGCTAGCAAGCTAAATATTCAATGGAAACTATAAATTGTTAGGTAATGCATCCTTACCGAGCACGTGCGTGCGGACCACATCTTCTTCTCGATATCTTTTAAACGATATTAGTTTGTTAAACCTATGAATATGATACGCTCGGATTTTGCACTCTTTTAAGGCAATTATTTGGTTCGTTTTAAGTGTAAAAGTTGCATTACATGTCTATTATTTGCATATTTTATCTATTTTGACGTGTTTTGTAAGAAATGTGAAAAATAGAGCCTTAAAATACAATAAAAACTCGAAGATGGAAATCTTGAGTTTATGAGCCAGCCATCGGTCCGCTGCAGTCTTGCCGGAGACCCCTACCCCTGTAGCGGCCCGCTTCAGAAAATAGAGCTGAGAAGAACAACACGCCCATCGACCATTGGAGATGCGCAACGACCGCTGATTGAGAGACAAGAGCTACGGAATGCTTGCCAGCCGCCGCTGAACAAAGTGCAGCGGTCCGCTAGAAAAACGTGGCGAATATAATTTTCTTATTTTCTCTCCAAGACTTATCATGCTGAAGATTTGCCATATTATTATTGCACATGAGTTGGAGGCTATAAATACCCCTCAAGCTTCATCAAAGGAACCTTTTGCTACACATTTTCCAGAGCATAATATTTGAGAGTTCCTTCCACTGTTTATCATTGCTTAAGTTGTTTGAAGAGTGGATTAAAGAGAAGATCAAGACTAAAAAAGTTCAACCTTTGGATTTTATCGTTATAGTTCTTATGTTTTCTAAGTTTTCCCTACAAACCATGGGTTCAAATTATTCCATTATGTGTAACAGAATTCATAGAATTCTAGGATTGTGTTAGTAACGGCGATTTAATATTCGTTTTGTTCATTACTTCGCTTCTATTCTAAGTGTTGGATAATGCTTCATGTTTGACTGACACATTAAATGATAATTTATTAACTTGCAACATAATCGTGAGAGGAGGTTTGCTTGTTAGAATAGCTTAGTTGATGCTACAGTTAGTTCCCCTTAAAACAGTTGAGACGAAGACAGTCGAAGAAAAAGTGGATGGAGCAGCCTTGTGGAACTAGGATAGAGATATAGCGCGGTTTTTTAAGAAAGAAGGGGTCTCATCAAATTTATGGCACAGTAAGAACAAAAAAGAGTGCCCGTATCCACTAGTTGATACTTTTTGCCAACAATGAAATATTGATAATTTTGTTCAAATTAAAGGTTTTTAAGTAGGAATTTTTCATAAAGTCTGTAAATAGTACTACTATTTATGAGTTGTAATTTTGATAGGATGATAGTTTAGGTGGATTGAGGGTGTGTTGTGAAGATGATGGAGTATATAGTTTGATGATGAGTGTTGTGACAAATTAAAAGGTAGGAGGAAATATAAGATGTGGATTAGTGAAAATGGAGTTAGGAATAGAAATGTGAAAAGAGAGCTAGAAACACACAGTAGTACACATATAATAGATTGATATATATAGGAAACACATAGTAGATGGTTTCATACAATCCTGCTCTTTTCCTCTATGAAACGTTTGTAGATGGTTTCTATTCATAGGAATAAAGAAATATATAACCAAAAAAACCCTTAGTGAGTAGTAACTTGCTGCAGAACAGGGTTTTCGAGCCGGGAAAAGGTGCAAGCGTAGCATGTTGGAAATCAGTTAGGGGGTATTTACTTTGAATATTGGGATGAATAGATAAATTAATCTAAGCTAATTCACCATTTACTTTGATGGACTGATTAATTATGAGCTTGCTTGACCATCTTATCCAATAAATACTCAATCCTATGTTTCATCAATCTATCTTCTCACTGGGCAGTTAATGGCTTGTTGAATATCCATTGCTACACCTTAGTACCACTTGAACCTTTTCCCATCTCGCAAAACTAATTCTGCAATAAGAGAGCTTTCGTAGGAAAATACAAACAACTTGGAGTGTGTATGAAGTATACACCAATTATCCAAGTTGAGCCAAAGAACATGAGTGTTACCATATGAGCACTGTATATGAGCTAAAGAGTACCATGCGAAAGTAACTATGTGAGGGGACATCAATGGAAGTATAGTGTTGTTGCTTGAACCATGAAACAATTGTTTGCAGAGAGCGGTAAGCACAACCCCAGCCCTGCCATGTTAATTACTATTGCTAATTAAAATGAATATATTAATTAAGCAGAATAATAATCCGAGATGACTCAACGAATCCATTTGAAAGTGACCAAAATCATATAGAGGCCATAGTTTCACCTTCAACGGGTTAGTCGTTTGGAGCACTTATAGTTAAAGAACATAGTTGCCTTACAATGAACTGTAGATAGAGCATATATTAAATAATTCCATTTTATAGGTAAAAGGAAACATAATTAACAGTCACTAACAACCTCATTTGCCCCAATTTCAATAGTTCAAGAATCTGCACAAACCATAGATTTGAAATAAGGGCTAAATTGTTCCCTGTTCAATATTTTATGGTGTCTAAATAATCCTTATTAATGAATACCCCATTCAAACAGCAATAATAAGCAAAAAATAGTAACAAGCGTGAAGATGTGTTACCGAATCATCAAATCCATCTTGAAGGTAATGATAATATTCATAGGAACCCTGGATAAAGAGACATGGCCACCAGATACTGCAAGTTCATTGTGATTAGGGCACGTCAGCACCAAGAAGGCAGAGCAAATTATAATCAAGCGATGGAAAGAAACGCAACGAGCAAATGTAAGGTTCCTAAAATTTTACCTCCACTGCTTGGAATACCATGATGAACATCTTTTAGCAAAGAGGAGCCCGCTATAACAATGATATTGATGTTAAACAAACTTCGGTAGAAAGAAAGAAAAGTCTCACCAAGTACTTAAAGTTATATGATGAAATTATGTATACCCTTTGGATTTGATGAAATTATGTATACCATGATGAAATTATGTCTCACCAAGTAACGACGATTTAATATTCGTTTTGTTCATTACTTCGCTTCTATTCTAAGTGTTGGATAATGCTTCATGTTTGACTGACACATTAAATGATAATTTATTAACTTGCAACATAATCGTGAGAGGAGGTTTGCTTGTTAGAATAGCTTAGTTGACGCTACAGTTAGTTCCCCTTAAAACAGTTGAGACGAAGACAGTCGAAGAAAAAGTGGATGGAGCAGCCTTGTGGAACTAGGATAGAGATATAGCGCGGTTTTTTAAGAAAGAAGGGCAGAGATCAGAAATGTCTGTCTCATCAAATTTATGGCATAGTAAGAACAAAAAAGAGTGCTCGTATCCACTAGTTGATACTTTTTGCCAACAATGAAATATTGATAATTTTGTTGAAATTAAAGGTTTTTAAGTAGGAATTTTTCATAAAGTCTGTAAATAGTACTACTATTTATGAGTTGTAATTTTGATAGGATGATAGTTTAGGTGGATTGAGGGTGTGTTGTGAAGATGATGGAGTATATAGTTTGATGATGAGTGTTGTGACAAATTAAAGGGTAGGAGGAAATATAAGATGTGGATTAGTGAAAATGGAGTTAGGAATAGAAATGTGAAAAGAGAGCTAGAAACACACAGTAGTACACATATAATAGATTGATATATATAGGAAACACATAGTAGTACATAATAGATTGATATATTATAGATTGATATATATAGGAAACACACACACACACGTACAGAAATTAAAATGATACATGCTCGATCACTAGTCCTTATTTTGATGGCACACAGCATAGCACAACACAACACAAAACAACACAACACTGGAAGTGGACATTGAGCAAGATGGAGAATCTAGGCGGTAGAGGTGAAAGACCAGGAATTAACGTCGTGAAGAGCGACATAATCACCGGTGGAGGAGGCGAGGCCGACTACAACTGAGGGAGGAAGTAGGTGGCTCAAGTCATGCTCACAGCTGACCGGATAAGTCTCATTGTCGTCAGTGGCGGAGATGCTGATAACATGGGTGGATGAGTCGTAGGAGATGCTAAGAGTCAAGTCCTTTCCGATAAACGAGGCGGGAACCTGGACGGACTCCACCGGTTCCTCCCTTGACTGGATATAGATCCCGAGGGTTATGTAACCCGGGTTCCTAGGGTAGATGTCGAATCCGGCAGCAAAGACGTGTGAGGTTTTTCCCCACTTCTCGAAGATTCCGAGGTTGCCTCCGTGAGGCTCCTTGGGGTAGGCATGGCCGTGGGGGACTATGAAGAAGACAAGCCCGTCCGCGTGGTATGAGCTATTCGTACCTGGTGTGATGTTGAATTTTATTGTGGTGTCGAACTCGGCTGCATGACTGAATGCAACCGGTTTCGAGTACACCACTCTCCCGCTGCTATTCTGCAGCGGAATATCGTGATCGTCAGTTTTCGTCAAGCGGAGGACTGCTGTCTCCTTCGGGAAGTGGGCGTCGCCGTGGAATATTATATCCTTTTTGCCTTGCGTTTCATAGAAGTCTAGGTCGAACTTGGTGGATTTCGGCGCCATCACTCCTATTTATTTTTCTTTTGCTTTTGCTTTTGCTTTTGATGCACCATGCAACCCTTCATCTCTTCTATTTATAACATCACAGCTAGCTAATTAAAACATCATTTATTTAATTTTATTCCACTCAATTGGTTGTTAGAATAAATTTAAGTTCTAGAGTTGTTACATGTAAAACTTTGTAATACTATCTAGCTACTACGTAATCCATCATACTATTTTATTTGTCATATCATTACTTATTATCATCAAGCTAGGTTAAGTACAATTCTCTCTCCACTCTTTGTGCGTACGATCGCCTTGAGTAATTAACAAATATTCTTTGACGTTCCACTGAACTGTGAAAAAATGTTACAAATACGAACCATATGCATGAAATCGATGTTGATCTTGGATTCCACAACGCCAGGGTTCGAAGGAATACAACTATTCGACGAGTGATCAGCCATGAACGACTTGGATAAGTAGATCAGTAGTGCAAGACATTGAAGAACGTCATTACTCTCTAGGTTTTGTGTCTTAGGTATCAAGATCTTAGTTATGTTTTATCTTAAATATCAAAAAGTTTACTGTACTCTTACTTGTTTCTTGTTGGCCACAAGATGGATAATACACCTTCATAACTACCAAGAAGTTGGTATTGGTTAGTTTAATTTTATTTTCGTAATTTATTATATTAAGGCATTGAGCTAGCATAATTTCATATAGGTTGTTTTTTGAGATTTTTACAATTCTCCACAAACTATTTTTTATTTTAAGGATTAACAAAAATGTAATTATAATGTTGATAAGGAGGCAATAATTTGATACTATTTGTTTATTGTTTATACACAATTATAAGAATATGTCGGTTGCAAGTTCTTATCAGTACATGTGAGATATCATATTTAATTTGTAGGAAACTAAATGGATTAAATTACATAACTGAGATAATCATACAATTAGAGATATTACGTCATTATATTAAAAGGTTTAGACGTCACCATGCCTCGTCACAATTCATGATGTTGCATTTATCATCATCTCATCTTTTTTTTTATCTTAGTCAAACCAAAGATAAACATTATCCTCTCTTTTATATCATAATCATCGAAAAATAATTAATTCCAAGAAAAAAAAAAAAAAAGCAAATCCCTAGACCCTAGTTTGAGTCATATGAATGATAGAATTTAGAAGTGTGGTTGGATCATAAGGATCGATCATTAATTCAAAATAATACTCTAGGTAATATTGTCCTCGCTTTGTTTTATCAAGAACTCTCATCAAAGAGAGTTACATCAACTTAACAATGACTATTAAAGGGTTTATTTTAGTTTGATTCTGGAAAAAGGCTAGCCTAGTAAATATAAATATGAATTTCAACATTTAATACTTCTGCAATAAATTAACCATAATGTATAAAATTTATGATGCATAAGATCAGGAAAAGTGCAAGACATTGAAGAACTTCTTCAATCTTCATGGCAAGACAATTACGGAATCTAGGGTTCATATCTTGTGTCCTTGGTTATGTTTTATTCTGTAATTTGATTAAATTAGAGTGGCGAGCGTGATTATATCCGTTTTAATTTTCAAATTTTTTACTATTCTTTCCGGGATCATAAAAAGATAGTCGAACTAAATACGGTCATTATGTAGGTGAATTTCTTGCTTAGTTTACTTTTATTTTCGTAATTTAATATATTAAGGCATTGAGCTAGCATAATTTCATATAGGTTATTTTTTTGAGTTTTTCACTATATATTCTTCCCTCGAATATTGTAAAAACGGAGTCCTACCAACTTAATACTCCCTCCGTCCCACTTAAAATGAAACATTTGGGAATCGGCACGAGATTTTATGCAGAGTTGTTTTGTGAGTTAATGAAGAGAGAGTAAAGTAAGAGAGATGAAAAAGTAGAGATAGAGTTATTTCCATTTTAGGAAACGTTTCACTTTTAATGGGACAACCATAAAAGGAAAACGTTTCATTTTTAATGGGACAGAAGGAGTACTACAAGTCATTAGGTAACTTTAAATACTTGCTTAGTTTATGAATTAAGAGACTCTAGAAGAACTGATATTAGCTAGAAAGTAAACTAAAAATTGTTAGACAAAATATTAAAAATCTCCACAAACTATTTTTTATTTTAAGGATTAAAAAAAATGTTCACATTATAATGTTGATAAGGAGGCAATAATTTGATACTATTTGTTTATTGTTTATACACAATTATAAGAATATGTCGGTTGCAAGTTCTTATCAGTACATGTGAGATATCATTTTTAATTTGTAGGAAACTAAATATTTAAATTACATAACTGAGATAATCATACAATTAGAGATATTACGTCATTATATTAAAAAGTTTAGACGTCACCACGCCTCCTCACAATTCATGATGTTGCATTTATCATCATCGCATTTTTTTATCTTAGTCAAACCAAAGATAAACACTAGTATTATCCTTTTTTTTATACCATAATCATCGAAAAATAATCAATCAGGTTGTTAGAAAAAAAATATAGAATATAACTATGTGCGATTGAATTGATTTTTTTTTTCTGCAATTTGTTAGCACAACAACCTTGAATACAAATCAAGGTAAGATCAAGGTGAAGGAAAAGAAGCATGATATTTCTCATGCTAACAAAGATGTGGCAGAGTGTGCAATGTCATCAATGAGTTCACATGCCATTTTATACTGCATTGCATTAAGTTTTCAGTTACTCTAGTTTGGCATTTAGCTTGTTTGTTTGGTAGCTTAGCTAGGGTTTAGGATGAGCTTCTAGTCTCTTCCAAATCATAGTATATATAGAGATGTAAAAAACTCATTTTAAGCATTCTGAAATATCATCAGTCAAGCACTATATTCCGAGCTCTCATATTCTCCTTTTACATTAAATTTTGTAGCTTTTATGAGTTTATTGGCTACTTCTATCACAATTATCCAAATTTTTAAGATATTGAATCAATCAATATAAATATTATTGTTCGAGGCCGGTTGTAAACAGTTGAAATATGGAATGTGAGCCATCTGTTGACATTTGGAAACATTTAATTATCATTTTGCAACTTTGCTGATAGGATTAACTAGCACTTGATCTTTGATGAGCATCGTCTCTTTGCTCGTCCAAGGAAAATACTGAAACTTGCACCGAGAAAGAGAGCAAAATCCTAGTTTGAGTGATATAGTGTGTATCGATGAAAAATATAATCAAGAAGTGTGATTGGATCGTGAGGCTTGGATATTACAGATATAATGTAATTTGCTGTAAGCAATTTACAGTTTAATTCAACATACTATGAATTAGAAAACTCTGTTAATTACACCGTACTAGTAGATAGTTAAGACGTTACAATGCCTCGACACAATGATGTTAGCATTTATTTTAAGTAGACTATACCAGATACTAATATGATAGTATTAATATATTTTATTTAATATCTTTGTCAAACGGATTGGTTGAACTATCAAGGTCCCCTACCACATGGTTGTTAGATTGGGTGAAGTGTTCGCCATGTATGTCGAGGTCCTATTGCATTTATTCTTCATTTTCTGTATCTATGACCACTAAAAAGTACTCCCTTCGTCCCTAGAAATTTGTCACATATTTCCATTTTCGTTCGTCTCATAGAATTTGTCACATTTCATTTTTACAATTTTTTATAGTGGACCCTACAGTTCACTGAAAGTAGGACCCATATTAATTCCACTAACTTTTTCCACCATTTTTCTTTGCATCTCTTAAAACCCATGCCTTTCCCTATTGTTAGACGGGGTGAGCTTATTCAAAACTCTCTTCAACGTGAAGATATAAAAACCACGAGATCTACCGTTCTACCAATTCCTCTGCCACAAAGGAGTACTTCATGTTATTTAACATTGCCCTATATATATGGTATCTAGTGTCTTACTACGAGTATATTAAAGACTAAAACTTAATTTATGTTTTCTATCATTGAGTATTTAATTGATTTTCACGTGGTTGTTAAAATAAAATATCTATTTAAACTTGGTTGTTACAAGTTGAAAAATACTCCAATTTTATTTGTCATCCTATCTGATCTTATAAATTGTCATTTTTCATAATTTCCTACGGGCTATTGTACATCTGTCCACACAAGACTTTTATTAGACCACTGATATGAACATAACTCACCAAAGTAAAGGATTTTCTTAATTCAAAATGGAAGAATAATAACTTCATATAGGTGACAAGAATTTTGAAACTGATACGCTCGGATTTTACACTATTTAGGGCCCTTAATTGGTCTGTTTTTAGTGTCTAAACCGTGATTCATGTCTGTATTTTATATATTTGATCTATTTTGGTATTTTGACATATTTTGTGAGAATTGTGCATATTTGAGCCAAAAAGATAGAAAAAAGTCGAAGATAGAATTCTGGAGCGTTCAAGACGCCCATCGGCCCGCTGCGTGTGTCGCAGCGACCGCTCGCCCACAGCGACCGCTATGCTTGAAGCGGTCCGCTCCGGATTGTCCTGAAAAGTCTGAAGACGCCTAGCGACCGCTGGGACATGTGCAGCGACCGCTCGAGAGAATCTCGTAGCCACTGGACTAATTTGCAGCGACCGCTACCCAAATCCGCAGAGACTTCGGACAATCCACAACGACCGCTGGCCAAGGCGCAGCGGTCCGCTGTGAAAAGGCGGCGCAAGAATTTAATCAGATTTTCTCCAGATTGTACCAAGCTTAGCCAATCTTTTCCTTTCCTCCATAGGATTCAACTTACTCCCTATATATACCCCCTTAAACCTCTTCATTGAGAGACGCCTTTTACACTCTTTGCTTCATAATTCTAGAGCGAAAAATACTTGAGAGTTCATCACTGTGCAAGAGGTTGAAGACGAAGTCAAGTGAAGATCAAGGCTACATGATTCTACCTTTGGTTTTTATCACTCTAGTTCTTATGTTTACATTGTTTTCCCTTCAAACTATGTCTTCAGATTATTCTATCATGTGTAACTAAATTCATAGGATTTTAGGGATGTGTTAGTAACATTCTTTTGGTTTATACGAATTACATTTCCTATTTAATATCCGTTTTGTTTATACTTCGTTTCTTCCTTAACTTGTTCAGTAATACTGCATGTTTGAGTGACACATTCGATGCTGATTTGTATAACTTGCTACATAATCGTGAGAGGAGGTTGGCGAGTTAGATCCAATTAATAGACACTACAATTAGATTCCTTTAAAATGTCACTGTTAATTAAGAGTGAGGACTTTTCAAGGGTCTTAGGAGCTTCTAGGAGTTACGAATCTAGGATTGACAGCGCTAGTGTTAGTAATCTACGCTTGTACCGCATGGGCAGAACTTATGTGACTCGTCCCATCGAAGTATAGACTGTGCTAGGATATTGTAGAAGGAATTTGTATAACCATAGTTGTGAACGCACATCCCTGGAATTCTCTTATCTCATTTATTCGATTTTTTGTCTGTGCTGCATTCATCCGTTTTCTGTTTTCAATTTAATCGTTTTCACAAAATTCTCTGGTTCTCCAAATAGTAAAAGAAGCTTAGTAGAAGATAGCCAATTGGTGATCTTATTCCCCGTGTTCGAAAACCCGGTACTGACCTTTAGCTATATTAGATCTACCATGTATACTTGCAGATATTTTTAGTGCTAATAAAAAGTGCATCAAAAACGCATATAACTTTCTCGATTTAAATTATTTTACAACATATATCAAATTAAAGATAATTTCATAAGAATTCTAACAACTCACTTACATATGTTTCGATGTCAAAATTTGTAAAAAAATTTGAAAATTTTCAATTTTTTCGTACGGCAACAAATGTCAACATAGTATATAAAATATGTCAATATAATACATGTAGAATGTCATTCTTAAAACAATGTATTGACATAAGTAATGTGTTGGCATTCTCAAAGCATAGTGTTGATATTTTCAAAATACTATATTGATATTTTCACCCGAAAACCAAATTTGATAATTTCTTATTTTTATCTTTTTCAATTTAATTAATAAAACGAAAATTACACTATATTAAATATTCTATAGAAACTCAATGAATGACTGGTAATTAGGTGAGTCAATTAAAGTCTTTAAAAACTATAAAGCGTCTTGAGAAGCTTAAATAAATACAAGCAGCCCCACAAATAAAGAAACCATGTGCCTTTGCTTAATTTTTCCTAACAAAGCCCCAATATTCTTCCAAATGTCACTGATAAATATTTTCATTCCACATTTATAGTGGTTGCTGCCTTATCTAAAAATGCACCTGTCTTCACTAAATTACAATTTCAAAATGGTTAGAGAATTAAATCTCCACAAACAATTTTTTTAAGGATTAAAAAATGTTCACATTAATGTTGATAAAGAGGGAATAATTTATACGCAATTACAAGAATGTCGGTTGAAAGTTCTTACCAGTACATGGGAGATATCATTTTTAATTTGTAGGAAACTAAATATTAAATTACATAACTGAAAAGCTGTACAATTAGAGATAAACTATGCTAATATGTGTATTACGTCATTATATTAAAAGGTTTAGACGTCACCATGCCACGTCACAATACATGATGTTGCATTTATTATCAGCTCTCTTCTTTTTATCTTCGTCAAACCATAGATAAACAGTAGTATTATCTTTTCTTCTATATCATAATCATCGAAAGATAATTAATAAGGTTGTTAGAATTTGTTTAAGAATATAACCATGTGCGATTGAATTGAGTATTCTTCCAGCAATTCTCAAAATTTTAGAGATATTGAATAGATCCATATAAATATTATTGTTCAAGGGTTGTAAACAGTTGAAATATGGAATGTGAGCCATCCGTTAACATTTATATTAGAAACATTTAATTAGTCGAACCAAATTAATACATCCTTATGAATTTCTTGCTTAGTTTATAATTGTGAACTGAGAAAAGATTCACTACAAGAAAAAAATCTCTAAGGATGCTTTTTTGCTTAATTAAGAATGCTTTTTTTTATCACTAAATACAACACCGACGCTTTAAAAAGTGTCCTTATCGGAAGCGTGCCAAATCCAATTAAGGACGCTTTTAGCTAGCGTCGGTAAGTTAATTTTTGGGCCGCTTTTAACACGTGTCTCGAATATATTTGGGACGATTTTACTTGTAGTTAGAGACACTTGTAAATAGTGTGCACTAAAAAAAACAGGAATTACTGGTAGATTTTTGACAGAATGTATACCTCATTTTTACTGACGAAAAAAAAGCTCAAGTTTTATTTTCTAATTTATAAATTTATTGATCAACAAGTAAGAAAACATTCACTGATACAATATTCGATTAGGTGAAACACTATTCATCCCCGAAATTAATAAATTACAACTTCAAAAATTGTAAATCGAGAGTGGAAGGACATTAGGAGCTTCTTTGATTGGTAAAATCTCCATCTTCTCTCTCCAATACTTCCAATTATTATTGAGCAAAGCTTGTGCATAGATATGAAAATAAGATATCCATATATCAAAACAACTCCTACTTAGTTATATTACATTATAACATTAACCAAAAAAGAGTACCTCACTGTCTTCATCTTCAGTAAAGTAGAAAAAAGGAAAAGATGAGAGGTCATACCTTGAGCATGTCATATCTAGGAATGCAATTTGGAGTGAAGCATTATCTTGTTGAATGGCCTGGTAAATCAAAGAATCACCATATATAGAGTAAAATTCAAAGACAAATATTTTTAATAATGAAGATACAAACAGAAAACAAGACAGGTGTTCACAAAATCAAGAAGACAAATCACATGGGAGTTGGGAAGTTAGAAAAGTCTTTATCACAGTCGGGTAAAGTTACCAGTATATCCTATTAGAACATAAGGAAAATATTGGATTAAGTTTAAGGATGATTAGAAGAGCCACAACTACAATTATAAGCAGAAACCCATACACCAATACAATACCCAAATCTAATAGCCAAGAAACAATTAAATAGTTTATAACCTCTACCCATATAACTATATTTATGGCCCCAAACCAACCCTGACTAAAATAACGAACTTTTAATTTTCAATGCCATTGTGATACTTTCATTATGAATAATGTATCATGTCTCATGCATCAAGATGGCAGAAACAGTTTAGCAAACCTTGGCTTTTGGACCCAATCTAGGCATAAGGACAGCTGTAGTGTTGTTCTCCTTGATAAAACTGATGGTGGAGTTGACGGTGTAATGAATGAGGATTCGATGGCTTATTCTGCATAAACAAGAAGTATTATCCTATATAAATCAGTTCATTTGAAGATTCACATGAAGGTAGAATTCTTAATTCTATAACGTAAGTTTTTATTAAAACGGAATTACCAGATTAACTTCTTCTCGAATAAGGCCACATAGTGCTATGGACTTGTCCATTTTCACCAACCACCAAGATGCTTTGCTGTAAAAATATCCACACACATCAATCTTGAATTACTAGTTCACACCTCACGGATATTAATAAAGCAACGTGAGAGATGCTTCATACAATATAATAAGTACTATAAACCAAACTAACTAACCTTTGAAAGGGTCTTCCAATGCTTACAGTCGTGAAAAGAAACTTCACTATATCATTGTAGAGTTTCTGTTTAATATGAGAACAAACATTAATACTTAGGGATATCATCCAAGTGAATAACATCATAATGGAAGATGTGGTTGAATCCTGAATGAGTGTTCTAGTGTCGGGGATGATAAAATCAATAATAAGTAAGTAACTTTTATAACTAAGCCTAAACATTAGGTTCTTATATGTAACATGGTACTACATTTTTCATTTACAATAAGAAAGTAGTATACCTAGTGCCCGTTCGGTTTGCCTGATTAGCCCAAGACTATCTCATGATGCCTCTAATCTACTGTTCGGTTGCCGAGACACAAATAATCTCGGTCCGACTATATAATCGCACTACATACCCTGCGATTATTTCCATCTCACGCCTCTCTCTTCTCTGTCTCACTTCCCCTCCCATCCTTTTCTCCACTTCCACCCTCTCCGTCTCTCTTCATGATTTACCGAAGTGTTGGAGAGATTTGTTGATGCAGGTTTCTTGGATTGATGATATCGATTTTTTGTTAAATTTAGATTAGTGATCAATTTGGGGAGAATTTTGTCCATGAATGCAAAATTTGGAGTGGAGCAGATTCGAAGAGTTAATAAATCAGCGGATTTGGTGAATTCATGAACAAAAATTGGGAATGAGGAGGAGATCTGTTGGGTGGGGGCGTTGGTGTTTTTTTATTAGATTACATACAAAATTATATTTTAAAATTGTTTGAATGTTGAATAAAATGATATAAATATTGTACCTCCTATTTTTCATAAGAAAAAAATCACTAATCCATTGTAATTATATTTTAAATATTGTTGATGTTATCGATTTTTATTAAAGTGTTTTTTTAATATTTAATTGGATTAAATAAGTAATCAGCTATTACTTAATTAGTTAATCAATTAATTAAAATTGATTTATAGGTATAACAAAGAAACTCAAAATTATATTTGTCTTGTTATTAATATTATCAACCAAACACTTCACTATAATTTATCTTATACATGATCTCATCAACCAAACAACAAAATAAGATTTAATACTAATTTAATCCAAGACAAAGCCCATCTCTACTTATCCCATATTGTATCTCATACTCCCTCCGTCCGCGAGTAAAAGTCTCATTTTTCCATTTTAGTCCATCCGTGAATAAGAGTCCCGGTTCACTTTTATCATAAATGGTAATAGGGTCTCACCTTCCACTAACTCATTACACTCATATTTCATTTAAAACTAATATATACAAGTGAGAAGCTTATTCCATTAACTCTTTTCCACCCACTTTTCTTAACATTTCTTAAAACCTGTGCCGATCATGAATGGGACTCCTAATGACAGATAGAGGGAGTATTAGTTAATCTACTCACCGAACACCACCCTAGTGAATCCAGCTTGAAGCAGTAAGTCTGTTATTCAGTCATATAACATAGCAGTAGCAACAACATTATATCGGTCAATTTAAATCATCTTCAAAGTTTTCCATCATTCAACAACATAATGATAAGGTCATCCACATCCCTATCTCTTATCCATCTCTTAACTATCTCATTTCTTCATTATTCATGGACCACACTGTACTTTTCACCACATCTCTTAACTAAGAGACAGCACATGCATCCCTCCATCTCTTAACCATCTCATCCCTTAACTATTCATTCAATTTAATTTTTTATTTTTATTCCAACAAATTCAATTAATAAAAACACTCTTTATTAAATAAAAGAAAATTACAATTTAAAATCCTAAAAAAATAAAAAAAAAAGACATAATTTAAAATACTAGAAAATAAAAATTGCACACTTAAATTCAAAATCTCAAAACTCAAATCATTAAAAAAATGGAGGCAAAGAAGGTCCCTCGTCCCATCTATACCATCAAAAGAAGGATTACAAAAGACTCTCCCAAAAGTGGATCAAAGAAAACCAACAAAACCAGCATCTCAACAATAAAAGGAACTAAAAAAAAAACCATCAAAATCTAAAATTAGGCATGCCTAATCTATCCAATCTGCATAAAGCCTTAACTCTCGCAGGTGCTGAATCCCTTTTGAAGATGTCCATGTCCGATAAGTCCCTTCCAAGTTTCGCCAAGAAGTCAGCCGCCATATTCCCCTCTCTCGGGATGTAAGGCACCCTCCATTTTATCCCTCTTAGTTCTGCCTGAATTCAAGCAGAAGAAGGAGTTCTCTAGTGACGATCATCTAATGGTATTTATAGAAGTGATTGGAGGCTTAAAAAATTTGAAAAAAATTAAACTTTTGAAAAAAAAAATGGCTATAAACGGCTAGTATAATTTTTGGAATTTATTTTATTTAATTTTTTGAATTTTTTCTGAATTTTAAAAAAAATTAAAAAAAAAAACAATTTTAACGGATATAAACGATGCCCACTCGCGGGCCGGCGAGTGGGCATCACGGACGAATGGGAGAGCGCCACGTCGCCATGGCGCGTGGCGAGACAGCTTGCGAACTTTCTCTTCCGCGCGAGACGCGCGACAGGCTGGAGACGAGCTAGGGACGAGATGGCTTCCCGCATCGCCGTCTCGATGCCGTCTCGTCTATCGCATCGAGACGCGATGCGGATACCCTAAAACTCTATTTCGTTTCTGCATTCTTTAAAAAAAATAAACAAAAAATGTGGAAAGCAAACGTATATCAGTTTCATATTATCTGATCATGCTGAGTGTAAATCAATTGAAAAAAGAAGAAGAACAAGTTAGACGGAACTAGAGGAAATGCTAACCGCTGACAGAAAACCAGGGGAAAATGCGATGTCGTGAGACTTATATGTTTTAATTAGAAGGAACTCAGAGCTGCATAAACTCTAAAATCTCCTGCAATGGGCATCTTCCTATAAGAATTATTGCAACCAAATATTCACACACACACAAACCAATTACCTTACAAATGCATCTTATTCGTGGAAACTACAAGAGGCCGTAAATGGTTGTAAAAACTCTGAATTGAACGAATTTCCGTTTGCAATGGAAAATCAAAGAACAAGAAGAAGGCGTGAAGAGTTGCGAAATTGAACCAATTTCTCTATACAATTGAAATCGAAGAACAGAAACTCAGAATTGAACCAATTTCAGTCCACAATTGAGATCGAAGAACAAGAAGACGACGTGAAGAGTTGTGAAATCGAACCAATTTTTATCTACAATTGAAATTGAAGAACATAAACTTTGAACTAAACCAATTTTGGTCTGAAACATTATCTTTCGATTATTGCATCCCAAACAAATTAAAATGGTCCAAAAACGGTCCCTTTTTAACGCTGCCGTCACAAAACTAACGGTCAAACATAATTAACTCATTTTTGACCTAATTAATATAATAAATCCAAATGAATTAGAATTTTTAATATTCCTTAAATAATTAACCCAAAAGAACGTGTCTTCTTCATCATTACACCAAGAACACTCAACAATCCAAATCACTCTTTCTTCTTCCTCATTGCACCAAGAACACTTAACAATCCAAATCATTTGTTATTCTTGTGAGCTAAACTCAAATATACAAAAAGTCAACATTGTCACGCTAAGAGTTAGAGCCAACTAAGTGTCATCTATCAATTTTCTAGAAGCATGAAGTAAGAAGACAATTTCATTTTGTGTTGTAATAGTCACCGTAAGTTTCTTGAAAAGAGGAACAAAACCTCATCTTTTGTTTTGCTTTAAGTCGGTCAAGGTGAGGGAACCGACATAGTGAGTCTATAAATATGTATTGCCTATAGACATTTTAGTATGTATGAGAAAAGAGATTAAGCTTTCAATATATATAAATTAAGTCCTCCACTACTTTTGTGAATTCTCTCTCCTCGTATTGTAATCTATTAGCAATTCCATCTCCTTTTATTTCAACAAAGTGGCATCAGAGCCGATGGCGAGCACCAGCGTGGCGTCAGTGGGGCATCTTCCGCTGCCCCGTCTTACCAAGACGAACTACGACAATTGGAGCATTCAAATGAGAGCACTTCTTGGCGCGCAAGATGTGTGGGAGTTAGTCGTGACCGGTTACGAAGAACCGAGTCAAGATGAAATCGAAGCCATGTCTGCAGCTCAGACAAGGGCATGGAAGGAGAAGCGTATGAAAGACAAGACCGCTCTATATCTCATGTTTCAAGCTGTAGATGAGTCCGGCTTTGAAAAAATTGTCGGTGCCATGATAGGTCCTTGACCTATTGAGCCTGAGCACCACGATTTGAACGAACAAATATTGAAAAGATAAACCCTAGTTGAGGTGCTAGGGGGCGATTTCAGCCAGAACAGAGAATGAGAACAAGTAATTAACTATATTTCTCAATGAATGAAAATACGATAGAATTCTATTATATAGAATTCTAAACCCTAACACAATCTTGCTAATCAAGAAAGATAATTAAAATAAAAGACTACAAAAAAATATGGAAAATAACTAAAGATAACTAACTAAAATAAAGGATACTCTTTATCAAATAAATTCATGAAAGATATATTGGAGATGATCTTCGGCAATATCTGCTGAATCAAGGACCCTATCAACTCCCCCACTGTTGAAAACCACCTTGCCCTCAAGGTGGAAGGCAAAATAAGAATGGCCGTAGTGATTTTCTCTCCTGAAATTGATAGCAAGTGAAGGCAAACAAAATCAAGCATCCGATACAATGCAAATACCCCATTAAAGAACACCACAACCACCAAATCAGGTCCTCTGTGATAATAACATGCTGTTAACTTTGCCTGCGTTTGCATAGAAAAGTAATTTTTGTGGAATAACCGGTCATTCTCATCAAGCTCGTCTCCATTAGAACCAACATCATTCTTTTTCTTCAAATTAACATCAGTAATTTCTCTTCCAATAACTTCAATGTCGGACAGCCCATAGTTCAAGGCTCGGCTGGAAAATGGATCGTCCGGTGGTATGGTGCGAGCATCGCCGTATAGATTAAGGAGGACCGTTGCATCACCCCAAACTCCTGTAAAATCTCCCGGGTCAAAAATGAGCACTCCTTGCTGCACATCAAACCGAAGAATTTCACACCCCCATCGTGTTGAAGCAGTAGAGAGAGTCGGCGACACCTGCCATTTTACATCAGTATCAGAATTCCTCCAGAATGATCCTAGTTCTCGGCATGGTCGAGACAAGGATACTTCGTGGCCCGAACTGGACTTGCGCGCATATCCGGTGGAGGACTCGGCTGACTTGTGGCTGTTGCGCGTGTTTGGAGCAGCGGCAGAGGCTGAAGTTATTTGCAACAGTGGCTGCGTGTTCGTGACAGGAGTGTTGATCCATGACAGCAGCGAGTCCACGGCAGGGGCAGTAGCAACATGGCTAGAGCTGATCAGTGAGAGTTCCCGATCACTATTAAGGAAATTCTGTATTGGAAAAGACTCAATAGCCAAGGGAACTTCACCAAGTTTTGCACGATCAATCAAAATAGGAGCACCATTATGAAACTCATCATCAATGAAATTTTCCTCATTATCATCCATTCCAAAGGTAGAATGGGCAATGAACCCTCCAACCTTAGTTTCAGTAGCGACGAGCGCATCAACCACTTTAACGTCATTCACTATCTCCTCCAAATTCTCAAATGGGATGACGTTGCACGGAGGCTCCTCAAGTGTAGAGAGTGTGCCTGTATCATTAGCAATAACAACCTCTTCACTATCGAGGGCGACTAATTGCCTTTCATCGGCCGTCTCTGTTAAATCTGGAGAAAAATGGTAATAGACTGCCACCAAGAAATCCAACCACGACCCATCAACATTATTTTTTTGATAATCACGAAACCAATCTAACGCCGGTTGCTCAATAATTTTTTCAACCACGGCCAAGCGAACTGATTCGTCAGTTACAAAATAATTAAAATAGTCTTGAATACCGAAAATCCAACCTAGAGGGTCATCTCCGTTGAAGAGAGGTGCCGCGCTTTGAATACGGGGAACAAATTCTCCAGTAGTGTGTGACGGCGGAGGTCTCCACGTCCGATTCGACGAAGCTACCGTTGGCTGCAGGGGCTGGACTGGCGAGTTACTGCTGTTGCAGGGAAGTGTGCGACGCTGACGGCTCTCATCGGGTGGCCGAGTATGCCACGTTGAAAGCTGAGGCGAGCACACGTCGAGGCTGTCCGGGGGCTCCTCGGTCAACGATCGCTGCTCGAACCTTGTTGGCATGATATTTGTGGTTGGAGCGTTGATTAATTGGCGTAATTCCACAAGCAACTCACTAATATGTTGAAGAGTGTGGTGTTGTAATGCACCAAGAAAAGACATGGTAATTCTAGAATAGATTGGCGTCGGAGAGGGAGAGAGTAGTCTCGACGTTTGTTTATGGTGTTCAAGCAACAAAAGCTAAGGTTTCAATAGTTGACGTGAATTTGAGAGAAATTGATTATGGTGGGAGAAGAGTAAATCAGTGGAAGCACCAGTTGATAGGTCCTTCACCTATCGAGCCTGAGCACCACGATTTGAACGAACAAATATTGGAAAAGATAAACCCTAGTTGAGGTGCTAGGGGGCAATTTCAGCCAGAACCGAGAATGAGAACAAGTAATTAACTTTATTTCTCAATCAATGAAAATACGATAGAATTCGATTATATAGAATTCTAAACCCTAACACAATCTTGCTAATCTAGAAAGATAATTAAAATAAAAGACTACAAAAAGATATGGAAAATAACTAAAGATAACTAACTAAAATAAAAGATACTCTTTATCAAATAAATTCATGAAAGATATATTGGAGATGATCTTCGACAATATCTGCTGAATCGAGGACCCTATCATGCCATGACATCCAAAGAGGCATGGGAGACATTGCAGAAAGTGTTCAAAGGCGCTGACTGAGTCAAACAAGTACGACTCCAAACCTTGCGATGTGAATTGGAGGCCATGAAGATGAAAGAGACACAAGGAGTTTCTGATTATATCACTCGTGTCCAAACGGTGGTAAATCAACTCAAACGCAACGGTGAAAACCTAACCGATGCCAGGGGCGTAGAAAAGATTCTACATCATTAACAGAGGATTTTGAGAACGTGGTGTGTGCAATTGAAGAATCTAAAAATCTAGAGGAGAAGACCATTAATGATTTAGCTGGATCCCTGGAGGCACACGAACAACGAAAGAAAAAGAAGAAACAAGAATCACTTGATGAGGCCTTGCAAGCCAAGGCGACAATCAATGAAGAAAAATCCATGTATGTGCAGCACGATCATCAAGTAAGAGGAAACTTTGGAGGTCGCAATACTGGTTATGAAAAAGGCTATGAAAAAGAGAACCACCACGATGAAAGACAACAACCAAATTAAGCTCAAAATTGGCGTGGTGGAGGAAGAGGTCGTGGTGGCAGAGGTGGCCGAGGTCGTGGGAGAGGCGGCCGTTCATACCGTCCCAATGTTGATTATTACAATTGCAGCAAACATGGACACTATGCAAGAGATTGTAGATCTCCGAGACAAGAAGAAGAGAACATGAATCTCGTGGCTGAAGAGGAGGAAAAAGAAGATGGCGTTCTCATGATGGCATACGATGACACCATTGCTGATATTGATGCAGACACGGTGTGGTATCTTGACACCGGTGACAGCAATCACATGCGTGGGCGCAAACATCTTTTCACGGAGATGGAAGAAATTAAAGATGGGCTGGTATCATTTGGTGATGCCTCAAAAATTGAAGTAAAAGGCCGAGGTAAAATCAGTTTCTTGCATAATGGTGAAGAAAGTACTCTTGAAAATGTTTATTATGTGCCGAATATGAAAAGCAATATTCTGAGCATGGGACAATTAATGGAGAAGGGCTACTCGGTATTCATGAAAGATCAAATGATGCAATTGAAAGACAATAGAGGCTACTTAATTGCATGTGTCGAAATGGCCAAGAATCGAATGTACAAACTCAATTTGCGAAATGTTGAAGAGAAATGTTTGAAAATAGACATGACGAACCAAGCCTCATTATGGCACTTACGGCTCGGGCACTTGAACCAAGATGGCATTAGAAAACTTGCAAAAAATGGTATGGTCCATGGGATACCTGATATAAATTACTTGAGATCATTCTGTGAAGGATGTGTCCTCGGCAAACAAGCAAGAAGTTCGTTTCCTAAGAAGGCGGAATATCATGCGAAGAATATTCTCGAGTTGATACATACATACATATGTGGTCCAATCACACCCTAGTCGTTTGGAGGAAAGAGGTATTTCATCACTTTTATCGACGACTACAGAAGGAAAACATGGGTGTACTTTCTTAAAGAGAAATCTGAAGCACTCGAAACTTTCAAGAAGTACAAGATGATGGTTGAAAAGAGAACGGGCTACAATATTAAGGCGTTGCGGTCAGATAGAGGTGGTGAATACATGTCAATCGCCTTCACCAAATTCTGTCAAGAACAAGGAATAAAAAGATATCTAACATCGCCCTACTCGTCTCAACAAAATGGTGTAGCAAAAAGGAAGAATTGAACCATTCTCGACATGGTTCGGTCAATGTTGAAAACCAAAAACATGCCAAAAGAATTTTGGGCGGAAGCAGTGCAATGTGTTGTGCATGTACAAAATCGATGTCCTCATGCAAGGCTGATGGATCTAACACCTCAGGAAGCATGGAGCGGGATAAAACCGACAGTGTCACATCTCAAGATATTCGGTAGTGTAGCCTATGCACATGTACTGAATCAAAGAAGGACCAAGTTAGATGATAAAAGCAAAAGTTATGTTTTTATCGGGTATGATGAGAAGACGAAGGGATTCAGACTATTTGATCCAAATGAGAAGAAGGTAATTATAAGAAGAGATGTGCATAAAAATGAATAAAGTGTCTGGGTTTGGAACAACAAAAAAATGGTAGTACCTAAAGAAACAGAGCCATCAACCTCTACACCAATGATCAGACGGACGAATCACAACAACAGAAGATGAAGAAGAGCCAAGGCAACCAAGAATGAGAAATTTGCAAGATCTTTATGATACAACAGCTGAAGTACATCTAATATGTCTGCTAGCAGATTCTGAGGATACTATTTTTGAAGAAGCTGTGAGAAATAAAAATGGCGAGCTGCAATGGATGAAGAAATTGTTGCTATTGAAAGGAGTTAAGTGGGTATACAAAAAGAAGATGAATGTTGAAGGAAAGATTGAAAGATACAAGGCAAGACTCGTTGCAAAAGGGTATCGACAAAAGGTCGGGATCGATTATGATGAAATATTTGCCCTAGTTGCGAGAATGGAGACAATACGACTTCTAATATCACTTGCAGCTCAATACAAGTGGTCAATATATCAAATGGACGTGAAATCAGCATTTCTAAACGGAGTGCTTGAAAAAGAAGTATATGTGGATCAACCACCTGTTAGAGTTTGTATAATAGAAATCATGTTTCGAGTGATTGAATACTGTAAAACTATTATTTTATTTTCCAATGAATAAAACAGATTATTTTTGTCATAATGTTGTTACGTTTTACATTTAATGGATGTTCATGCATGTTTAAATGTATAAGTTAACTTAACAAAGTTTAAGTCTTAATTTTAGTAGACCGGTTGTGGGCGGCGTCCACTTTAAGGTAACACGGCCAGTCCTAAACAAAGAAAAAGATGAATTTCACAACCTAGTTGGAATTAGACTATCCACCGAGAAAGGTTGCAATGTCAGTCTGCATATTTCTAAGCCTTACTGAAATAAGATGATATTGGTGTGGTATAGCACTGAACGGATCTAACAGCAAGACTTGCCCTTAGGCTATCTACTGAAAGGCGAGGTCTTGATAAATATTTGTTTCTTAATCAATGTAGGTTAGCATTGAGCATACTGTATTGATTATGCATTACTTTGACTTATCAAATGGTGCGGGTTTTTCGTAACCCAATAAACCTGATATATTTTGGGTAGTGGTGATTAATATCTAGCGGTGCTAGGATTGCTACTATATTGAATCGTGCGCGAGGAGGGTCTCGTTTGATAATGTCCTCAAGAGGAGCGCGAAACAAGGTTTTATTATTCGGAACATAGCTAGTTGGAGTTTGATTACTCTATGAATAATAAATAAGCGTTTCATGCTAAGTCCACTCTTGGAATTAATAAGAAGTTAATTAATTAAGTCCATAGCAGACATTAATTAATTAATGGAAATTTTTATCTTAAGCGCGGGAAATGAAAGTTAAAACGGAAACCCGGATTACTTATAATTTCGGATTTGGATGGGGAGAGTTCAATATTACTTCTGTAGTGGCTGCTCGTAATATTCCAATTAAGCTTATATTAAATTGTGGGTTCAATTTAATTAGTAAAAAGTAAATTGGATGAGCTCATATCCAAAACCTTCCATAGATCCCTGTTTGGGCCCAAAAGGAACTTAATATAAATAGGAGAATAAATGAGACAGAAATCATAAGTTTTAATACTAAAATTTTCGTCCACCCCATATAGAGTGGAGCTCGAAATTTTGTCCTATTCCAAAAAGGATTTCTTCTGTCTTCTTTATTTAAGTCCTAGTATTCTGGTGAGATCAGCCCACACTGATATCGGAGTACAGTTCGGGAACCAGAGAGAAGATTTGTGGTCTAGTATTCAAAGCGTCACGTGGAGAAGCTGCTAGCCATCTTCAATTCTTTGGAGAATTAATTAGGTATTATTTCTACTCTGTAGAAAAGCATGTTTTATGTTTCAATATTCTTAAAGCATGATTAATTCAAGTTATGAGCATGATACATGTGAGAATTACGCGAATAGATTTTGTCTAAATAATCTGCTGAATAGATCTGATTATTATGTGATTTAATTGTGCGATTAATAATTGTTAAATTATGTTAATCCGTCGCACCGCTTCCGCTGCCAGTTCCTTCACCACCCCGGTATATGCAAGTCGGAAAGGAGACAAAAGTGCTAAAATTGAAGAAGGCGCTCTACAGACTGAAACAAGCACCACGAGCATGGAATACCCGAATTGACACATATCTCAAGAAAAAAAACAAGTTCGTGCAATGTCCATATGAGCATGCACTTTATGTGAAAGAAAAGGAGGGTAACTCCTTATATGTTGCTTTATATGTTGATGATCTTATATTCATGGGGAATAATGAGACAGTGATAAAAGAATTCAAAGAGGTCATGGCTCGAGAATTCGAGAAGACAGACTTGGGATTGATGAAGTACTTTCTTGGGCTGCAAGTTAGACAAGATAAAACGGGAATATTTGTATCCCAAGAAGCATATGCGAAAAGCATCCTGAAGAAAAATAAGATGGATGATTGCAACCCCGTATCAACACCAATGGAGCTCGGAGCAAAACTTTCTAAGTTTGAGGGAGGAGAACAAGTAGATGCCAACAAATATCGAAGCTTAGTTGGAAGCTTGAGATATCTGACATGTACAAGACCTGACATTTTATATAGTGTCGGCGTAGTGAGTCGATTCATGGAAGAACCAAAGTACTCGCATTGGAAGGAAATCAAGAGAATTCTGCGATACATCAAAGGAACAGAGACACACGGATTGTTTTATTCAGAGTCAATTGAGTACAAATTAATGGGCTACTCTGATAGTGATTGGTACGGAGATGTAGATGACCGGAAAAGCACTTCAGGGTATGTATTCTATCTAGGAGATACAACTTTTACTTGGGCCTCCAAGAAGCAACCAATTGTGACGTTGTCAACATGTGAGACAGAGTATGTAGCAGCATCATGGTGTGTTGGACATGCACCTTATCCTCAAGGTGGAAACTTCGAAACAAAGTGAGATGAAAGCTCTCCTCCTGGATCAAATATGCACGGTCGATGTTGGTCATAGATAAGACTTTGTATCCGAAAACTGAACCATGATTCAATTTTGGCAGTGAACAAAATATGGGATCTTGAGCACTTGGAGTGAACATTTGTTGCTCTAATATGACCATTCGATTGACTGTGAACTAAAATCATAATGAAATCCCCATGGCAAGAAACATACTTGTCAAGTAAAGTCTCCAAATCAACTTTTATCTCCACTTTCGGATGTGTTGGAACGAAAAGATCACCAATCTTGTCATCATATGCCTTGACGAGCACTTGCAGTAACTCATTTTCATTCGTGGCAATCTCTTCACTCTTGACGTTCTCTTCAACGGACTCGTTGTTTGGAATATTAAGAGTAGCGCCATCATTGGGAACACTGGTAATGTCATTGGGATGATCATCACCCAATACTATTACGGGAGTGATATTGGTTTTCTCTTCGGATAGATTTTTGTCACTAGTGTTCTCCTCAAACCACGCGTTCAAACGGGTAAGCAATGCAGCTTGCTCCAACCTATAGACACGTAATTTCTCATTGTAATCGTTGATGGCGGCTTGTTGGACAGGCAAGAGCGATCGAACCTTGAGGGCGGGATTATTGGGGAGACCACGCTGCTGGGACGATTGAATAAACTTCTTGGGCTGTTGAGGCGGGTGCAGCGAACAGTCAGAGACCGGCAGCGGGCGTGGGGGCTGATATTCCGGCTGTGGAAGTGGATGATAACCATCATCGAAATTCCGTGGCTGCCCATATGAATCTGGGTCTGCATATGGTGGACATGGGGGCTGGTAGTAAAGCAGCATTATGATTTCAGCATTGGGATTTCGCTGCTGCTGCTGCTGCTCGTAGGCGTGCAGACGCCGCTGTGTGGGCCGGCCGGTTGGTGGCGAGCGTTGGCGTGGCGGTGGCGGCCAGCCGGGAGGCTGTTCGTGCCAGGAGGAGTGATCGTGCTGCCATGTGCGACGCGGTGTGTACTGTTCCTGCTGCCATTGCTGATAAACAACGTTTCGACGCTGGCGATTGATTTCTTCCCAACGTGATTCCAACTTGTCGAATCGGGCCATGATGCAATCGAAACCCTGGGTTAGGGAATCGAGCGGCTGCTGTTCTGTCACAAGTAACGGCTCCAGTGAGGCGTCATCACGAGGCGGAAGTCGCCGCTGACTGATGTGTTCCTTCCGTCCGATGCCGGGATTGCGTCGCGAGGGACCAATACACACATCCAGGGTTGGTGGAATTCCCTACGCTGATTTTCTTTGATTCCTTGACATTTGTGGTGGATGAAATAAGAAGGATTGATCGGTGGGTTTTTTGATGAAAAAGGTGTCTCTTTTTTTTTTATATTTTTTGTACTTTGTAGGTTTTCGGTGGAAGAAGATGGAGGGTGAGCACAAAATGAAAGCACCAGTTGTTACAGACGTGCTCCGTAACAAGTCCGGGAAGCTAACTTCTCGTTGGATAAAAGTCAAATAGAGTGGCGTATAGCACACTAAACAAAATGATATTGTATTTCAATAATTGATTGATTGAATGAATAAAATGATAACAACCTATCCCTATTTA